>NC_084560.2:18747920-18785420 GCF_033978685.3 Nerophis lumbriciformis | reverse complement strand
CCGGAAGTAGCAGACGAGTAGCGTGACGTCACAGGTTGTGGAGCTCCTCACATCTGCACATTGTTTACAATCATGGCCACCAGCAGCGAGAGCGATTCGGACCGAGAAAGCGACGATTTCCCCATTAATTTGAGTGAGGAGGAAAGATTTGTGGATGAGGAAAGTGAGAGTGAAGGACTAGAGGGCAGTGGGAGCGATTCAGATAGGGAAGATGCTGTGAGAGGCGGGTGGGACCTGATATTTAGCTGTGAATGACTAAAACAGTAAATAAACACAAGACATATATATACTCTATTAGCCACAACACAACCAGGCTTATATTTAATATGCCACAAATTAATACCGCATAACAAACACCTCCCCCCTCCCGTCCATATAACCCGCCAATACAACTCAAACACCTGCACAACACACTCAATCCCACAGTCCAAAGTACCGTTCACCTCCCCAAAGTTCATACAGCACATATATTTCCCCAAAGTTACGTACGTGACATGCACATAGTGGCACGCACGTATGGGCAAGCGATCAAATGTTTGGAAGCCGCAGCTGCATGCGTACTCACGGTACCGTGTCTGCGTATCCAACTCAAAGTCCTCCTGGTAAGAGTCTCTGTTGTCCCAGTTCTCCACAGGCCAATGGTAAAGCTTGACTGTCATCTTCCGGGAATGTAAACAATGAAACACCGGCTGTGTTTGTGTTGTTGCTGCAAACGGCCGCAATACACCGCTTCCCACCTACAGCTTTCTTCTTTGCTGTCTCCATTGTTCATTGAACAAATTGCAAAAGATTCACCAACACAGATGTCCAGAATACTGTGGAATTTTGCGATGAAAACAGACGACTTAATAGCTGGCCACCATGCTGTCCCAAAATGTCCTCCACAATCCGTGATGTCACGCGCTGACGTCATCATACCGAGATGTTTTCAGCAGGATATTTTGCGCGATATTTAAATTGCACTTTAGTAAGCTAACCTGGCCGTATTGGCATGTGTTGCAATGTTAAGATTTCATCATTGATATATAAGCTATCAGACTGCATGGTCGGTAGTCGTGGGTTTCAGTAGGCCTTTAATTGCATGTCCTGTGCTGTACATTTTATGCGATGAAATTAAAGAAAGCCATTATGCAAATGTTTATTGTGTGAATGCTCCACACTCGGTTTTCTACACTAAAATTCATCTATTTATTATTATTCCCCTACTTCTTCTCCTCCAGATGTTGGCGCGCTCTTCCTTCCACATTTTTCATCCGATTCAAACCGTTTCAACTTCAAACTGTTCAGCCTATTCGGGAATCGCAGGCTTTCCCTTGACAAATTTCAAAAATTCCCAGATTTCCCAGAATTCCAGGTTTTCCGGGACATTTTTTTTTCCATTTAAAATGAATTGGCCATTTTTCAAACTTCCACCATTTCCACATTTTTCAACCTATTCATACCATTCCACCCTCAACACATTCCACCATCCTGGAAATTCAAACTACCCTTTTTCCAGGTTCATAAAAATTACAGGATTTTCCAGAATTCCTGGTTTTCCAAAGCCCTATTTCCACTCTTTTTTTTTTCTGCCGACAACTCCTCCCACATTTTTCAACCCACTTCAACCGTTCCACCTTCAAAAAAATCCTCTTAATTAGGAAAAAAAAACGAAGTTGTATTTTGAACTGGAAAAATTTCCGTTTTTTTTGACAACGCCGCATGTTCCCTGCTGTCGGTCTTCCTAAAAACACTTTTAACCTGTTGAAATTCCAGCATCAAGGCCAACTTTGGCTTGTCTGTTTCTATTACAGTATTTGGGGACCTCTGAGACTTCTATAGTGAATAGTCATTATGAAAAGTTGTTTATAATGACCTTGATTTAAAAGTCATTCTTTCTCTACACCAGTTCACTGTATCCAAATTGTGCTACAACTGTTAGGACAACATCACACACACAAAAAACACTTTTTAGTGTCTTACATTGATGCAGTTTTTGACACCCTGGGGAGTCTTCTGGCTGCCCACTAGCTGTTTGCAGGTGTCCGGAAGTGCCCTTGTCTCCTTCTCTTCCGCCCCCATTCTCTGTTTCACCTGATTGTCAGCAGTGCCCGCTGGAGCTGGCTCAAGAGGATTTCCACTGATTACAAAGAGCCCAGATTAGCTAATCCTCAAAAGTTTCCCAAACACCCCCACGGTCCCCCATTGCCCCTGTGTCACTGACTTTTTTAACACTCCAGTAAAACATGTCTGTTTTTTTCCAATGCTCTGCACTGATGATCATTTTTTACAATCTATTTTTTATGTCCCTGTTGTACACTCACTGGATGTTTTTATTACGTACATTTGCTGGATCCAATAAGGGAATTATAAAATGCCACTGTAAAAGTATTTTTAATTCATACCACCTGGTATGGCATTTTTTATTTGATTATTCCATCCATCCATCCACCTTCTTCCACTTATCCGAGGTCGGGTCGCGGGGGCAGCAACCTAAGCAGGGAAGCCCAGACTTTCCTCTCCCCAGCCACTTGATCCAGCTCTTCCCAGGGGATTATTTGATTAAGATATGATAAAAGCGGACCTATTGTGATTCTAATCTACATTTAACACATTAGATAATCTGTATTAGATATGTTTTGGTGTAATCTTTGTGTAAATTATGCTGCATAATCACTTTTCCAACCACCTTTTTTAATCTGTCTGCAAGTAGTTCTTGTAAAGACAAATTCCGTTAGATACAAATGAAATGTTTCAGGACCAAAACACAGTTTTTCAGAAGCATCCAAAACTGCATGCAGGCCCACGCCCAAATGCATGAACCTTTGCTTTGACGCTTTGGAATTGTGTACCACTATTTGGAACATTGTAATAACATTTATGTCAGAAAAGAGGACATTCATCACAAGTCATCTTTTACAAGAGGCATTAAGAGGCATCTTTTACACATTCTGTTCACTTCCTGTGTTAAAAGGAAAAAAGCTGTTGAAAAAAACATCAATAGGGAAATATAAGTTGAAAAAAACAACAGTTTAAATTATATAGTAATATAAATAGCAACAGTGCAACAATAGTTAGTTAAAAAATGAATGATACAAAGCATTCTAATGATTAGTTGTTAGAAGGAAAATTGGGAAAACCTGTCCAACGTTGATTATCCTGTGTTGAAAGAAAAAAAGCTGTTGAAAAAAACATCAATAGGGAAATAGAAGTTGAAAAAAATAACAGTTTAAAGCGTCCCTTGTGTTAAGGCAAAGGAAGGATTATTAATGAATTAATTACTATTAATAATAAGAGAAATGGAAGGAAATAAAAGATTAAAATGTTATAATTTTTATTTTTTTTAAATTAGAAAAAAGAAAAAGACATACAAATGTAACAAAAAGTAACAAATGTAATCAGAAAAATGATTAACAAAACAATGAGACATTAAATACATTTATATCAAAAAAAGTGTTAAAACAAGTAAAAATGTGAATGATAAAAATAAAATGGGTAAAAGACAAAAAGTAAAGTACTTTAAAAAATAGGGTAAATATGTAATAAATGTAAAATGTTTAATACAAATAAATTATGAAAATAGAAAAAAAATTACATTTAAATGTAATAATTTAAATTGTTACTAAAAATAAAAATGAGATGTTAAATAAAGAACATGGAAGATAAACATATTAATAAAGATTATAAGTTAAGATTGTGACTGAATCTAATTTGTAGCATTAAACAGGCCTGAGTGAGCACAATGTGTCCGTCATGTCCTCATGTGTCATGTTTTTTTATTTTTTCGGACTGTAATGTGCAATAATGTTGTATGTGTATACGTATATATATGCATACATATATATATATATATATATATATATATATATATATATATATATCCTTTTTTTTACTATTTATATTTCTAAATTATTGTGTATGTACCTTAGGTGATCTGCTCCAATTTTGTTGTTCTTTGAACCTGTTCACTGTAATAATGACAAAAAACTCTATTCTATTATAAGTTATGTAATACAGTGGTGAAATGTGTTGCTTAATCTTGTAAAATGTGGAGTAATCCATGTTATTATTGTTGAGTTGTTATCGTTGATGACGTCACCTCACACACACCCTGTTGTGTCTTCAGTTTCCTTGTCGTTGAGATGATGTCATTTAATTTCTGATAAATTATTCAAATCAACCCGGACTGCATGAGCTGCATCCCTAAGAGAGTACCAAACGCAGAGTCGTGATGAGCAGAGTTGGGCAGTCTCTTTCTTTCAAGGCCTCGGGGTCAAGCCAGTGTGGACTTGTTTCACATCTCAGCTTACACGCTTCATGTCCGAGCTTGAACTTGATGACAGGCGCTCCTAAAAATCCGCCTGCGAGTCATAGTCACCGGCAATGTATGTATGCGCATTAGATCTGCATGGGGGAATTAAAAATGACCATAGTAGATTGAAATATCTTCATTTTGTGCATGTTCCTAATAGTCCCGGTCATAAAAGCATTGTTTACAGCTCTTTGAAGGTCTTGTGCAAGCCAGTGAGATGATCAATTAGCCTGTAGGTGGCAGTAGCATCATTCTTTCTCTTAGGTTGAGTTTTTGAACCTTTGCCTCCTTTTTCATCACTGTTATTATATTGACCACAAGTTAGTGTTGTTTTTACATTATATGACATCAAAGCTTTACTCAAGCCGTTTTGTGTTACACTGTTAACGTGCGTATGACAGCATGTTGGTGTCTATCCATCCATCCATTTTCTACCGCTTGTCCCTTCCGAGGTCGCGGGGGGTGCTGGAGCCTATCTAGAAATGCCAAAATGCAGATGGCATGGGTGAAAGATTGAGTGCAGGCCTTGGGGGCTTGCCACTGTTTCAGACCACCTCCCTGAAATGTGAGTCTCCTGCAGTAGAACTATAGTCGCCTTGTTTTTAATGGCGATCTGTTCGATGACATTGAGTTTAGCGGTGGTAAGGCCTTCAACGTTGAGCTGCAGTAACGCTAAACCAGGGGTCACCAACCTTTTTGAAACCAAGAGCTACTTCTTGGGTACTGGTTAATGCGAAGGGCTACCAGTTTGATACACACTTAAATAAATTGCCAGAAATAGCCAATTTGCTCAATTTACCTTTAACTCTATGTTATTATTAATAATTAATGATATTTATCTTTGTGGAAACACTGATCATCTTAATAATTTCTCACATATATATAGAAACAGATAAATATCAATATGCAACACTTTATTTTTATATTTTCTCTAAGTCATACTTGCCAACCCTCCCGGATTTTCCGGGACACTCCCGAAATTCAGCGCCTCTCCCGAAAACCTCCCGGGACAAATTTTCTCCCGAAATTCAGGCGGACTCAGGTCCATACGGACCTGAGTCTGCTTTCCCACAATATAAACAGCTTACCTGCCCAATGACGTTATAACTGTAGAATGATTGAGGGCGAGTTCTTGGTTTCTTATGTGGGTTTATTGTTAGGCAGTTTCATTAACGTCCTCCCAGCGCGGCAACAACACACAACAACAGCAGTCACGTTTTTGTCTACCGTAAAGCAGTTCGTCTGCCGTAAACAGCAATGTTGTGACACTCTTAAACAGGACAATGCTGCCATCTAGTGCATTTGATGAAAGCACTTTTGTGCGTGCCACACATCAATGCATCATCAGAGAGGGTGTTCAGCATGGTTAGAAAAATAGTGACAGAGAATAGAACAAGGATGGACAATTCAACCCTTAACTCAACAATGAGTAGATGAGTGTTATGTGTGTGTATATGTGTAAATAAATGAACACTGAAATTCAAGTATTTATTTTATATATATATATATATATATATATATATATATATATATATATATATATATATATGTATATGAAATACTTGACTTGGTGAATTCTAGCTGTAAATATACTCCTCCCCTCTTAGCCACAACCCCCCCCACCCCCCCCCCCCCCCACCCCCCCACCCCATTTATCATTATCATTTATTGACCTGGACGATGACACGTTGACCTGACTCGCCTCAACAGAGCTTCAAGTCTAAAGACAGAAGACCACCTCTGATGGTGGAGAGACACTTCTTGATTGGTCGCATGTATTAGTGATGAAGTTGACTTCATGGCATTTAGGATCACAACTTGGGTGTGTTTGTAAAGTTTATTTTTAGCCTGGTTGCTCCACCCTAGAGTAGCGGATGTTGTACCCCCCCCCAGGTCTGGTGTTCCTTATAGAGATAAATAAACCATCTCAAAATACTGCGTTAAAGGAAGAGGATGTGGGTTTCTTGTGTTTGTTTAACACCATTGAATGAGAGACAGGATAACCTGACGTTCTTCTTTCTTCACAATCATTGTATGTTCTATCTCCTGTTTTATGTCAACTATTGGAGGGGGTATGGGGGGGTTCTAAAATGTGAGGCATTTGACATTTTAAAATTCCAGAGCTATGTTTGCAGCCCACCCACGTGTGTAACTTCAGGTCAGTTTTTCTCAAACAAAACTCTGGTATGTTTTTTGTTATTTTTTCCAAGAAGCAGGGCTTGTAGTCCTCCAAACTTCCATGTCTTTATTTTGTTTAAACATTTGAATAGAACTATTTTGCCGTAACTGCCCGTTGGCACAAAGCTCTAAAGGTCCAACTATTTTTCAACTATTTTTAAATGTATCAAAGGTACCAATATCCATCCATCCATTTCCTACCGCTTGTCCCTTTTGGGGTCACGGGGGGTGCTGGAGCCTATCTCAGCTGCATTCGGGCAGAAGGTGGGGTACACCCTGGACAAGTCGCCACCTCATCGCAGGGCAAACACAGATAGATAGACAACATTCACACTCACATTCACACACTAGGGGCATTTTTCAACCTTTTTTGAGCCAAGGCACATTTTTTTATTAAAAAAATACGGAGGCACACCACCAGCAGAAAAGGTTAAAAAATTAAACTCCACCAGGTTGTCGTGCCTTATTTTGAGTTTGTTGTTGTTTCCTGTGTGTAGTGCTTTAGTTCCTGTCTTGCGCTGTTATTTTGGTGACCGTTCCTGTTTTGTTGGTGTTCTCCTGTAGCAGTTTCATGTCTTCCTTTGAGTGCTATTGCCCGCACCTGCTTTGTTTTCGCAATCAAGACTATTTAAGTTGTGCGTACGCTATCCTTCTTTGTGGGGACATTGTCGATTGTCATGTCATGTACGGATGTACTTTGTGGACGCCGTCTCTGCTCCACACGCTGTAAGTTTTTGCTGTCGTCCAGCATTCTGTTTTTGTTGACTTTGTAGCTAATTCAGTTTTACTTTAGTTTGCTATGCTTCAGTGCCTTTTCCTAGTGGGACTTGCCTTTTGTTCATTTTTGGTTTAAGCGTCACATACCTTTTTACCTGCACGCTGTCTCCCGCTGTGCTCTGCATATTGGGATCACGACAAACCATCCTCGACGCGTTCAGACTTCTACAAAGCAATGAACTACCTGCTGCCACCTACTGACATGGAGTATTACAAGATTACCCTGCCAAGCTCTACACAGCACAGGCACTAGACAACGGCACATTATTATGATTATTGATTTGCAAAAAATATTTTTTGGACCAATTAGGTGAAGTTGCATATTTTCCCACGGCACAACAGACAATATCTAACGCCGCGGCACAGTGTTTGAAAATCACCGCAATAGTGTATTTGAAGTGTGTTGCCCAAATGCTTGCCTTGATACACTATATTGCCAAAATTATTTGGCCACCTGCCTTGACTCACATATAAACTTGAAGTGCCATCCCATTCCCAACCCATAGGGTTCAATATGATGTCGGTCCACCTTTTGCAGCTATTACAGCTTCAACTCTTCTGGGAAGGCTGTCCACAAGGTTGTGGAGTGTGTTTATAGGAATTTTCAACCATTCTTCCAAAAGCGCATTGGTGAGGTCACACACTGATGTTGGTCGAGAAGGCCTGGCTCTCAGTCTCCGTTCTAATTCATCCCAAAGGTGTTCTATCGGGTTCAGGTCAGGACTCTGTGCAGGCCAGTCAAGTTCATCCACACCAGACTCTGTCATCTTTGTCTTTATGGACCTTTCTTTGTGCACTAGTGCACAGTCATGTTGGAAGAGGAAGAGGCCCGCTCCAAACTGTTCCTACAAGGTTGAGAGCATGGAATTGTCTGAAATGTTTTGGTATCCTGGAGCATTCAAATTTCCTTTCACTAGAACTAAGGGGCCAAGCCCAACGCCTGAAAAACAACCCCACACCATAATTCCTCCTGCACCAAATTTCACACTCGGCACAATGCAGTCCGAAATATACCGTTCTCCTGGCAACCTCCAAACCCAGACTGGTCCATCAGATTGCCAGATGGAAAAGCGTGATTCATCACTCCAGAGAAGGCGTCTCCACTGCTCTAGAGTCCAGTGGCGACGTGCTTCACACCACTGCATCCGACGCTTTGCATTGGACTTGATGTATGGCTTAGATGCAGCTGTTCGACCATGAAAACCCATTCCATGAAGCTCTCTGCGTACTGTACGTGGGTTATATGGAAGGTCACATGAAGATTGGAGCTCTGTAGCAACTGACTGTGCAGAAAGTCTTTGCACTTCAGCATCCGCTGACCCCTCTCTTGTCAGTTTACGTGGCTTACCACTTGGTGGCTGAGTTGTTGTTGTTCCCAAACTCTTTCATTTTCTTATAACAAAACCCACAGTTGACTTTGGAATATTTAGGAGCGAGGAAATTTCATGACTGAATTTGTTGCACAGGTGGCATCCTATGACAGTTCCACGCTGGAAGTCACTGAGAGCGGCCCATTCTTTCACAAATGTTTTGTAGAAACAGTCTCCATGCCTAAGTGCTTGATTTTATACACTTGTGGCCGGACCAAGTGATTAGGACACCTGATTCTCATCATTTGGATGGGTGGCCAAATACTTTTGGCAATATAGTGTATTCGGATTAACTCCGGATTTCTACTGGATGCGTATCCGCACAGTGTCGGAGCCGATACTTTTCAATTTTAGTCACTGTGTCAGTTTCCACCGCCTGCAAATGCCCTGGTGTTGAAACTTTGCATCATAGGGGGCTTTTAAGAACAGTAAGCAAAGTAAGACTGCTTTGTTTTGACATGATTGATAACACATCGGTAGGAAACAGACACTTCCTTTTTGTGAGGTCATTGAATGGCTCTATTTGATGGCCAACCTAATTTATCTACATCACTGCCCTGCATACAGTACGTCTCCTTAGTCCTCCAGATTGTGTTATGGACAAAGTTCTTCCTGCAGAGTCCCAGAGCAGAAGCTTGGACATTGATACACAAGCAGCTGCAGTCTTCACCTTCCTCCTAGGGAGGTTTCTCAGAAGCCACGCCAACTCCTCTTAAAACTGGCCTCCTCTTTTAACCACACAAGGCCCTTTAGTGGCTTTGTTTGCAGTGTTCACGCCTAGAAGAGAAAAGGGAAACTCAGACTGACCCTACTATTTCCACACATGTTGCTTCTGATCAGATGTTTTACTCTGACTCCACTCAACCGCGGTTGCAAAAGGTTTAAAAGTGACAATATTTCATTCATTTCATTTCCCTTTAACCATGTAACAACTAATTGAGATTAAGAGATATTTGGGTGTTAAAGCAGGCCAGTGATTAGATCCACTTGGAGAGGAGCATCTGGTGCTTTGTCAATAGTGAAAGCATGTTTGATTGATTGATTGATTGAAACTTTTATTAGTAGATTAGCAGAGTACAGTACATATTCCGTACAATTGACTACTAAACGGTAACACCCGAATACGTTTTTCAACTTGTTTAAGTCGGGGTCCACGTTAATCAATTCATGGTAACACTTAATGTCCAGATAACTTGAGTGCTCTGTACCATGCTGAAGTTGGAAATGCATCTGCTTTGAGTGTCGCAGGATATCCACACATTCTTGCCATCTCTGTCGTAGCATAGCTTTCGTCGGTAAAGTGTGCGGAACAAACGTCCAATTTCTTAATTTCTTGCCACTTTCGCATCTTTGAGCCACTGGTGCAACTTGAATCCGTCCCTGTTCGTGTTGTTACACCCTCCGACAACACACCGACGAGGCATGATGTCTCCAAGGTACGGAAAACAGTCGAAAAAACGGGAAATAACAGAGCTGATTTGACTCGGTGTTTGAGAAAATGGCGGATTGCTTCCCGGTGTGACGCCACGTTGTGACGTCATCGCTCCGAAAGCGAATATTAGAAAGGCGTTTAATTCGCCAAAATTCACCCATTTAGAGTTCGGAAATCGGTTAAAAAAATATACGGTCTATTTTCTGCAACATCAAGGTATATATTGACGCTTACATAGGTCTGGTGATAATGTTCCCCTTTAAAGGAGTCATATTATGATTTTTTTTTCTAAATGTAAAAGACTTCCTTGTGGTTCTTTGGTCAAAATGTTGCATAGATGATGTTTTACAGATCATCTTCAAGCCGCTTTCTGACAGTCTCTTCAGAATGCACCGTTTTGTGGGCGGTCTTATTTACGTGGCTCACCTTCGACAGCGTCTTCTCCCCGTCATCTTTGTTGTAGCGGTGTAGCGTGCAAGGACGGGAGTGGAAGAAGTGTCAAAAGATGGAGCTAACTGTTTTAATGACATTCAGACTTTACTTCAATCAATAACGGAGCAGCATCTCCTCATCCGTGGCTCACTAGTGCAACAACAACGCATGAAAAACCGTCCGACCGGAACTCTCCAATAACAAAAGTTCCTTGGGTGAATAATGTAAACCCACTACACATTGGTAGTTTTTAGCGCTTCCATAGCGATATATAAATTGGAACTTTACGCTACTTTATATTAGAAATGGCAACAGCGGAGGGTGAATGTCCCATAACAAGAAGATAGTGAAAAAGAAGAAGCTTATCAACTACGGCATCGACGCGGAATACCTGCTCAAATTTTCAGGACTTATGCAGATCTCAAATACACATCAGCAGGTACCAGAAGTTAAGAAAAGTTGGTTTGGCATAATATTGCCAAACAAAACGCCAGATAATGTCTTCTAATGGGTGCCATTTTGCGGTCCTTATACCCACACCATAGTAATACTTGTATCCCTGACTACGGCAGCCGTTATGGGCCGACAATCCATCAAGCGGTGCGGCTTCAAAGTCGTACTAAAACATTTTGACTGATTTCTGAGTGCCGTGTGTAATGTTCTTTATTTTCAATGGAACATTTAAAGTTTTGGTGTTGTTTACTGGCGTCATACTTGCAGTCTACACGTATCTCTTATGTGTGACTGCCATCTACTGGGCACACTTATCATTACACTATGTACCAAATAAAATAGCTTCGAGATCGGTAAGCACATCCAAAATTATTCCGTACATTAGGCGCACCATAAGGCACACTGTCGATTTTAAGTGCGCCTTATAGTCCGAAACGGTACATGTTTCAGTCCACTTAAAGGGTTCCTATTATGCAAAACTGTGAATTTGGATCCCCATACATCCCAAAAATGTGAAATCAATCCATGGAGGCATGGCGGAGATATTTGTAAAACAATCTCCCAAATTTGCTCCAAACGAGTCGATGGGAATTTGAGACTTTAGTAACGTCCTTTTCCCTTATTTACGACAGCAGTAGAGTTTTACTTGAAGAGCTTTACGCGAGTCCGCCATTTTTATTCACTTATTTAGTTCCTTATTTTCCTCTATCTTCTTGTTTTGGCGGCAGACTGGCTCATACATGCACATGCATGCTCAAATCCTCCAGTGTTGCCATTTCTAATAAGAAGTAGTGTATAGTTCTAACTTAAATCTGTCAGACGCGATATGGAAGCGCAAAAACTAAAACATGGGTTACGGGTTGGAAAAGCAGTTGAAAGGGGCTTGGGCTAGAGGAGGACTTCGGCACGTAAATAAGACCGCCCTGCAAAAAACGGAAGAGACATATCAGAAAGCTTTGAAACGAAATTTGAAAACAAAATCTATGCACTTTTTTTTTTACCAAATCCCCAGCATTACATGTTATGTATCCCACAAGGAAGTGTTTTAAATGTACAAAAATATCATAATTTGACACCTTTAAATCTATCGCAGTGCAAGTGCTGGCCAACGGATAACGAGCTGCAAGGGTAACTGTGCTTTTGATCCTTACCTGGCAATCTGCAGGATTTACTTGATTGAAGTGATAGTTCGGTTCCTGGCAGCATGGGAGGAAAAATCGGATATCCTCTGCGAGCTCTGTGTGAGCTATATATGATCAAAACTATCATAGTATGCCAATTGACAAACATGGTGAATAAAACAATTATTAAAACAGCAGTAAATCGAGAAAGACTATAAAATGATAAGTAATTAAAAATCCTGATAAACAAATCTAAAAGCTGAATACTAAAAAATACAAATTGCCTTGGCTATATAATATGCTCTAATGATAGGGGAAATTGGAATTGGGCCACTAGGACTTACACAACTCCCGCTGCCTCAACAGAGCAAAAAAGCATCACCAAGGACAGCACACACGGCCGCACTATATATCTGTTGTGCATCGTCATCGCGATGTACAGTACATGTGCAAAATAATCAGAAGAAGCAAGGTCCTGCCTCATGTAGGAAAATTGCATGTAGAATTTCAACATTTTATTTAATCTTGCACAGGTACACAGTTGCTTTATTTGTGACTAGAAAATATTCCAACTATGAATGTAATATAGAGCTTTTTAAGTAATTTTTTTTACTAAATTGTCTATGCTGTGGAGAAAAAAAAAACAGGGCCTTAATGATCCGATTTGTTCTGTAACAAGATCCTCTAAGGTGATGAATTATCCAGGTCACACAGGGGAGTGCTGAGTCATTGCAGCCTGTTCAGCTTCCTCCGAACGTTGACCTTCACCCACACTGTAAAATTAACAATCCTTATCCAGTAGCTGTGTCTGCACCACACTAATAAAGCACCACCGTGACCCCCCGCAGCTGGACTGTGTCAGGCTTACTAAACCTTGGAAGAAAAAAAACGTGCTAAGCCATGGCATAGGGTTTTGAAATATGTCGGGACTGGCATTGTTCTGTTCATCTGTGAACAGCGTAGGAGCTCTGACAGTCCACGCTGCGTCACTGCTTAAATCCGCAGCAGCTGCAGGGGAGATAAGAACAGCGGTGGCATGGATTACTGTTATAATGACAGCATGGTGGAAGTAACATGTCTTCATGTCTGTGCTACATGACTGAATGTAAACATTATTTAACATCCATGTGACCGTAATCCTCTAAATTTCCTCACTGCATGTGCAAGCAGACTTATCTCGGATTTCTACTGGATGTGCAATAGCCGCGGAACGGCACCCGCACGGTGGCGGACTCTTTCCGTTTTTATTCAAGTGAATGTGTCAATGCGCGGGATGTCACCGAGATGTCGTTGACGTTCAACATTCCAGTGCTAGATATATGCAAAACTTTAATATTTGCCGGACCCCGCCCCGCAACAAATACGTTAAATGTATCTGCTTGTGTTGGACAGTAAGTCAATCAATCAATCATCATTCAAAGTTTACTTATATAGCCCTAAATCACGAGTGTCTCAAAGGGCTGCACAAGCCACAACGACATCCTCGGCTCAGATCCCACATCAGGGCAAGGAAAAACTCAACCCGATGGGACAATGAGAAACCTTGGAGGGGACTGTAGATGTGGGAACCCACTCCCCCCGGGCGACCGGTGTAATGGACATCGAGTGGATATAGCATAATATTGTGAGAGTCCAGTCTATAGTGGATCTGACATAATAGTGTAATAGTCCAGTCCATAGTGGATCTAACATAATAGTGAGAGTCCAGTCCATGGTGGATCTAACATATTAGTGAGAGTCCAGTCCATGGTGGATCTAGCATAATATTGTGAGAGTCCAGTCCATAATAGGGATGTCCCGATCCAGGTTTTTGCACTTCCGATCCGATACCGATGTTGTTTTTGCACTTCCGATCCGATACCGATACTGACCGATACTGGCCTATCCGAGCATGTATTAAAGTTTAAAGTTATTTAGCCTACTTAGTTGTCAGAATCATGTTGAAAAGGGTTTTAGTACTCTTGATAACAACTAGCCAGCTGAATTAGGGGAGTTTGAATAATACACAATGGTTGGTAACAAGAAACTGACCTGTTTATTCAAGGATAAACACAAAATAGACAAAATTATACATGACAAACAGAAATGGCATCATTGAACTAGGGCTGGGCGATATGGCCTTTTTTTAGTATCGCGATATTTTAAGGCCATATCGCAATACATACATATATCTCAATATTTTGCCTTAGCCTTGAATGAACACTTGATGCATATAATCACAGCAGTATGATGATTCTATGTGTCTACATTAAAACATTCTTCTTCATACTGCATTAATATATGCTACTTTTAACCTTTCATGCAGAGAAGGAAATCACAACTAAAAAAAAATCACTATTTTTTTTCATACGGTGTTGGTCTGGAAATGTTTGCCTCGGCATTTTGATGGTGTGGGCGTGTGGCACCGAATGGAGATAAGCGTCTCAACAGACGTTACAATATTTGAACAATGATGACGAAAACCGTTTTCTCTGTCGTGTCCGTGTGTCGAAAATCGTTATGCGCTTATTTTTTAATTTGATTTTGTGCGTGGCATAGATTTGCCGTGCGCAGAGGACGCTTGAGCAGTGCACAATTGCACAGGCGCGCACCTTAGAGGGAACATTGCTCGCACGGCTGCGCTAGCATCACAGCTAACGTTAGCCGTGCTGCTACCTCTCTGCTCGGGGAGGACGTATACGTATGTGACGTATGACGTATACGTATGTGACGTATGACATGACAGTATGTGACGTATGACGTGACAGTATGTGACGTATGACGTGACAGTATGTGACGTGTGTAAGAAGGTGCGCTCGCTGTCTGTGAGAGGGAGACACAGGAAAGAGTGAGAAGAGCCTGTCGTGTAATGCCAGCAGCTAAAAGCAACTGCGTGAGAATGACAGACCTGTGGATGTGTTGAAGGTGTGCTGGAAAATGCCGAACGGATATTAGGGAGCAGCAAAAAAGTGGAATGTATCATTTAAATCGGTGCGTTGGAAAACAAGGACCGGAGTTTTTTTAAAAACTGGATCTGGATTGGCATTTTCCCGTGCCTTGCCGATACGCATTTTTTGGCAAATATCGGCGGCCGATCCGATCCAAATATCGGATCGGGACATCCCTAGTCCATAGCGGATCTAACATAATAGTGAGAGTCCAGTCCATAGTGGATCTAACATAATAGTGAGAGTCCAGTCCATAGTGGATCTAACATAATAGTGTGAGAGTCCAGTCCATAGTGGATCTAACATAATAGTGAGAGTCCAGTCCATAGTGGATCTAACATAATATTGTGAGAGTCCAGTCCATAGTGGATCTAACATAATAGTGTGAGAGTCCAGTCCATAGTGGATCTAACATAATACTGAGAGTCCAGTCCATAGTGGATCTAACATAATAGTGTGAGAGTCCAGTCCATAGTGGATCTAACATAATAGTGAGAGTCCAGTCCATAGTGGATCTAACCTAATAGTGTGAGAGTCCAGTCCATAGTGGATCTAACATAATAGTTGTGAGAGTCCAGTCCATAGTGGGGCCAGCAGGAGACCATCGCGAGCGGAGACAGGTCAGCAGCGCAGAGACGTCCCCAACCGATGCACAGACGAGCGGTCCACCCCGTGTCCCGACTTTGGACAGCCACCGAACCTGCATAAAAGAAACGGCAGATCAACTGGTCTAAAAGGGGGGTCTATTTAAAGGCTAGAGCAGTGGTTCTTAACCTTGTTTACCCCAGCAGTTTCATATGCGCATTCACCGAACCCTTCTTTAGTGAAAAATAAAATGTTTATTTTTTTTTTTCAAATTCAAGACAAAGTTATGTGTTTTTACTGGTGCACAAAATGAACCGTGCATGAAAATCACCTTGTTCAAAGAACAAAACCAACACAGTGCATGAACTCACAACAAATTACACACCTGCAAATAAGTGTGACTTCTGCTGTTGCCTTATGAGAGACCAGTTCAGATATGCGCGGCTTCTCCTTGGCAAGTGCCACTCTCATTGTCATGTCAAAGTCTGTTCCTTTTCTTCGTTTTTGTGTCCAGCACCCTCGAAAAGGATTGCTGGCAAAGATATGTTGTAACAACTGGTATAAAACTAATTCCAGGGCTTTCTTAGCAATAACTGGATACTTTTCCATTTGTCGACACCAAAACGTTGAGAGCGTTGTTGTTCTGAAGAGTTGCTGTTGAACCTTGGCTCTGCTGAATTTCAATGATTTCGTCGAGGTATTCATCATTGACATTTGCTGTCTCAACAGCAAACGTGAATGGCTGTCTCACCCATGCTGGATATGACTCTCTTGCGGGATATATCCGTCGAGAGACTTTGCAAGCTCATCTAAGTGGGTGGCAATTGTTTGCTTCAGTTCCATGGGTACAGAAATGTCTCTGATTCCAGACACATCTTTGATCTTAAAACAATATTTGTTGTTATAGTTATTGTAAGTGGGCCAAAACACTTAAATTAGAAAATAATGTCATATAAATGACTGCTGCCATTTGATTATAATAATAAAACATTTAAGTTGTTATTTAGTCAGGTTTGGGACTGCTCCACTGAATGCTCAAGGAGTTTTTGCCTTTGCGCACGTATATGGAAAATTAGAGGAAACATTGTTTGGGGATATCCATAATACGCCGATAGGGAGAAGTTTTTATTTACACAATGAGTCGGGTGTGTCTTGACCTCCGCGGTAGAGACTCCGATCGAACCCAGGTTAAGAACCAATGGGCTAGAGTATACAAATGAGTTTTAAGATGGGACTTAGTAGAAGTCATGGTGCAATAAGTTAATCCGGTTTACTTTCACTCCACACAGAAAGACCCCTAGCCCGGGGATCGAACCCAGGACCTTTGTATTGTGAGGCACATGCACTAACCCCTGTACCACCGTGCGGCCCGATTCTCCATCCATCCATCCATCCATTTTCTACCGCTTATTCCCTTCGGGGTCGTGGGGGGTGCTGGAGCCTATCTCAGCTACAATCGGGCGGAAGGCGGGGTACACCCTGGACAAGTCGCCACCTCATCACAGGGCCAACACAGATAGACAGACAACATTCACACTCACATTCACACACTAGGGCCAATTTAGTCTTGCCAATCAACCTATCCCCAGGTGCATGTCTTTGGAGGTGGGAGGAAGCCGGAGTACCCAGAGGGAACCCACGCAGTCACGGGCAGAACATGCAAACTCCACACAGAAAGATCCCGAGCCCGGGATTGAACCCAGGACTACTCAGGACCTTCGTATTGTGAGGCAAATGCACAAACCCCTGTACCACCGTGCGGCCCGATTCTCATTTATACCAATTCTAAATCGAATTTAAATCCAAAAACATGTTCGGCCTTTCAGACTGTCAGAAAAGAGAAATCACAAGCATGAACAAACAACCACAAATATGTTCAAAAATGCACATTTACCCCACCCTGGTGTAAAAATAAATCTCCATCACCATTAGTGAAGAAGTCTCTCTGCATAAAAACACATTCACAGGCTGTCATGCGCATTTTGTCCAAGCCTAAACAAGCAACCAGAGCTGAGTTGGTGGAGCATTATAACAACTATGTTAGATGCACAATGACATATCTTTAAAATTAGCAGACAAACATCCTGATCCTTTTCTTAATCTGCCCTACCCCTTCCCTGCACATTGAGGTCATTTGCCTTTACATAGCTTGGGAGCATGTCATTTCTTGCACCCGAGGAATTTGTGTCCTAGAGGCACAACATGTTTGATCACCACCTGTGACACATCCAGTTTTGTCTGCTCACAGCCATACGTCATTCCAATCTCCGGTTTGTAAACTCCTACTAAGTCATTGAGTAACAGCTTGCAATATTTCTGACAACTGGAGGTGGACTTGATCAGTAGGAAAAAAAACGTTTTCTGTATCAACTCTTACTGCAGCAGGTAAATTTACTAACATATTGCCTTCAATTACGAAACATAAACCCCAATACAAACGGTAAAATGGTAAATGGGTTATACTTGTAGAGCGCGTTTCTACCCTCAAGGTACTCAAAGCGCTTTGACACTATTTCCACATTCACCCATTCACACACACATTCACACACTGATGGCAGGAGCTGCCATGCAAGCAAGTAACAGGGTTCGTACGGGTGCTTGAAAACCTTGAAAATGCTTGGATTTTAATGTTGTGTTTTCAAGGTTTGAAAAATGCTTGAATTTTGGGTGAAGTGCTTGGAAATGTTCATCGTATTTCTCAGCAGTCTGACTCAATAGGCTAATTATAAAATGGGGAAAAAATTAAATTAGTTTCCTTAAAAATGAAAGCTACATGCTTGATCTTACATTAGCCCTTACATTAGGTTGTTGTCATGCCAGAGGCTCTGTGTCGCTCCCAAGAGGACAGTGGTGCATCGGTCCATCATCAATCAATCAATCAATGTTTATTTATATAGCCCTAAATAACAAGTGACTCAAAAGGCTGCACAAGCCACAACGACATCCTCGGTACAGAGCCCACATAAGGGCAAGGAAAAACTCACCCCAGTGGGACGTCGATGTGAATGACTATGAGAAACCTTGGAGAGGACCGCATATGTGGGTAACCTCCACCCCTCTAGGGGAGACCGAATGCAATGGATGTCATGCCGAGAGGTTGTCGTTTTAATGAACATTGGATGGAAAATGACAAATGCAAACTTTAGATTAAAACGTGGACCAAATCCACGTGTAGCCGGCTGCAAAATATGCAAAAAGGAAATCCAGCTTTTCGCAATGGGAGAGTTGGCTCTCTCGAGTCATATGAAAGGTAAGCCACAGAGATTACGACTCTCACTATTATGTTAGATCCACTATGGACCGGACTCTCACACTATTATGTTAGATCCACCATGGACTGGACTCTCACACTATTATGTTAGATCCACTATGGACTGGACTCTCACACTATTATGTTAGATCCACTATGGACTGGACTCTCACTCTATAATGTTCAATCCACTATGGACTGGACTCTCACACTATTATGTTAAATCCAATATGGACTGGACTCTCACACTATTATGTTAGATCCACTATGGACTGGACTCTCACACTATTATGCTCGATCCACTATGGACTGGACTCTCACACTATTATGTTAGATCCACTATGGACTGGACTCTCACACTATAATGTTCAATCCACTATGGACTGGACTCTCACACAATTATGTTAGATCCACTATGGACTGGACTCTCACACTATTATGCTAGATCCACTATGGACTGGACTCTCACAATATTATGCTTGATCCACTATGGACTGGACTCTCACAATATTATGTTAGATCCACTCGACGTCCATTGCACCGGTCGCCCAGGGTGGGGTCCCCACATCTGCGGTCCCCTCCAAGGTTTCTCATTGTCATCCCATTGGGTTGAGTTTTTTCTTGCCCAGATGTGGGATCTGAGCTGAGGATGTCCTTGTGGCTTGTGCAGCCCTTTGAGACACTCGTGATTTAGGGCTGTATAAGTAAACTTTGATTGATCGATTGATTGATACTAGCCCTACAAGTTAACTAACGTTGGCTAAAGTTTTGTTTTCTAACCTTTTGGTGCATGCTAGACCTAAACTGTGAGATCAGCGCTAGATTACACGTTAATTACGGACAGTTATTACGAGTTATGAAAGGGAAAAAAGCGAGCGTTTGTCAATGATAAATTATAATGTTAAGAACTTCCCTCAACTAAAAATCGATTTCTTACCATAGCCACAGTTATAAGGCTAGATGTGCTTAATGAAAGGTGACTGAGGTGTTGTGAAACCAACAAAATATTTTCCTTAAATTTATTATCCTTATATTAATATGGAACAGTTTTGTTAATAAATGAGTGAAATTGACATTTTGAGGGTGCGTGTATTTATATCACATTATGCAGTTTACAAGCACAAATACGGTGTGAATCAATCCGTGCTGTTCCATGTCATTGAGTGCTGTAAGTAAGAAAAAGAACAAGAAATTAGAAAAATAACACATATGGAGACACGTTTGCAAACACCAATGACATTGAATAGTCACGCTGCTTCATTTTCCATGCCCCATTCAGTTCATGATAACTGCTGCTTCAATGTTAGGCTTAGGTTTTTAGCAGATTTTCCGTATTTTTTCTACAGACAGCATTTGGTGACCTCAAACAACAAGGCTATGAATTGATTCACACTGGTTTTCGCCTGGGCTTCACGGTGGCAGAGGGGTTAGTGCATCTGCCTCACAATACGAAGGTCCTGAGTAGTCTTGGGTTCAATCCCGGGCTCGGGATCTTTCTGTGTGGAGTTTGCATGTTCTCCCCGTGACTGCGTGGGTTCCCTCCGGGTACTCCGGCTTCCTCCCACTTCCAAAGACATGCACCTGGGGATAAGTTGATTGGCAAGACTAAATTGGCCCTAGTGTGTGAATGTGAGTGTGAATGTTGTCTGTCTATCTGTGTTGGCCCTGCGATGAGGTGGCGACTTGTCCAGGGTGTACACCGCCTTCCGCCCGATTGTAGCTGAGATAGGCTCCAGCGCCCCCCGCGACCCCAATGGGAATAAGCGGTAGAAAATGGATGGATGGATGGTTTTCGCCTTTTGAAGGGTACTGGAAAAACTGGAAAATTGATCTTGAAAGTCCTTAAAAAGTGCTTGAATTTGGCCATGGAAAATGTGTACGAACCCTGAAGTAAGTAAGTACATTTTATTTATAAAGCGCTTTTCACAGATGAAATCACAAAGCGTTGTACAAAACATAGGTGAAGTAAAACAACAATTCAATTAAAACAACAGGGGCAACATCATAAAAAGGATACAAAGTGGATTAAAAATGATAGTTAAAAGGTGCATTAACTAAAAACTTTACTAAAAAGAGAAGTTTTCAAATGTTTCTTAAAAGTGTCAACACAGTCAAGATCCCTGAGGGACTGGTGCAAGTTGTTCCAGAGTCTGGGAGCTATAGCCTGGAAAGCCAGGTCTCCACGGGTTTTAAAATGAGTTTTTGGGATCTTTAGAAGACCCTGGCCTGAAGACCGAACTGAAGAGTAGGGGCATAACAAGTCAGTGATGTACTGAGGGCCCCCACCATGCAACGCACGGAAAGTCAATGCGGAATTTGACTGGAAGCCAATGAAGACTGGATAACACGGGGGTGATATGGGCTGTTCTGGGGGCACCGGTCAAAAGTCTGGCAGCTGCATTTTGTACCGTCTGAAGTCTCTTAAGCGTTGACTTGTTGAAAAGAATGAAGAGACAATAGCAATAGTCAATACGAGATGAAATGAACGCACGAATGATCATTTCCAGATCCGATTTTGACCGCAAATTTCTCACTTTAGAGATATTTCTGAGATGATAAAAACAGTTTTTGGTCAGTTGACGGCAGTGACCCTCCAAAGACATGGACTAATCAAACACAAGGCCCTAACCACGACTCATCAGGAGCAAGGGTGAAGTGTCTTGCTCAAGGGCCCAACGTACATGACTAGGAGGGCGGAAACTGGGGATTGAACTAGGAACACTCACGTTTCTGGCACGGCCACTCTATCAACCGAGCCACGCCGTCCCCAATATACTGTTTTGCTTGTTGTTTATTGTGGTTACTTGTAGCTTTTGGTAATGTACACTCACGAGTAGGTACCCCTGCCCAGTCTTATGACGGAATACAAGAGCTGTATCAAAAATCAGCTTTTGATCAACCAATTAGAAATGTAAATTATCGATATTTCATAATTGTAAAACTTAACTGTGCATCATAGACTGTGGTAAAAGTGTTAGAATGAGTTAACCATTGATAAATACTAAGATTGTAAAACAAATCCGGCATAAAAGGCGAAAAAATATCCTTGTATTAGGAGTAGCATACGAATATTGTAAGCAATTTGCAAGTCTACTGCTTTTTTCCCAGCAACATTTTCAGAGGCATCAATCAACTAATTTCTAGCAACTCAATCAAAAATAATCTGCGTGGTTCTGTTCTGCCAGACAGTTTGTCATTGTCATCCTCTTCTTCTTCTGAATCCGCTCATCCGGAGGGGCTCAGCGGCTTTGCCTCTGGCTCGTTTGGTAGTACGGTGGAATGTAGTTCAGTGTGTCAGGCTACTGAAATATTAACACAGCAGCAGGCAAGCATCCATAGTGCAACATCATGATGCTTTGAAGGAATCACCCTCTGCAGATACTGTACTGTAAATCTTCTTTTGACTAAATTAATGACGAAATAAGACGTTTGAGGTAATTGGTTGACTGCACCGTGCACGTTGTGTGAGGTTTATACTAAGTGCAGTTGAGCCGACATGCCTGGGGAGTAATTAGTGCGTATGCTGCATGCCATGCAGTGACACAATTTTAATAACTGTCTATTGTCTTCTGAGTCTTGTGGCGGCAGGAACGGGAAGGGGGAAACGGATAAATAAACCAAGAGGCTCTTTTCTTTCCTAGTTTTTCTATTCATCTGTGTGTGGAAACACGGGCGAGCCTAGCATTATCTGGTGCCCATATGTTTTTTAAAGGTTTCATAATGTAGTATTTTTCAACAATTTTGAGTCTCCCATGTCCCACAATTATTTATTGGAAGTTGGCCAAAATAGTCTTGATACTGGACTTCAGACAGTTTAAACGTGCTTTTACATTAGTAAGTCTTAATGGGAACATGCCGTGTTGTGTGTCTGTAGCTTGTAATGCTAATGAGGTTATAGGGCTCCGTATCGCCTTTTTATCAATCAATCAATCAATCGATGTTTACTTATATTGCCCTAAACCAGCAGTGTCTCAAAGGGCTGCACAAGCCACAACGACATCCTCGGCTCAGAACCCACATCAGGGCAAGAAAAAACTCAACCCAATGGGATGACAATGAGAAACCTTGGAGGGGACCGGTGCAATTGACGTCGAGTGGATCTGGCATCATATTGTGAGAGTCCAGTCTCATAGTGGATCTAACATAATAGTGGGAGTCCAGTCCATAGTGGATCTAACATAATAGTGAGAGTCCAGTCCATAGTGGATCTAGCGTAATATTGTGAGAGTCCAGTCCATATTGGATCTAACATAATAGTTTGAGAGTCCAGTCCATAGTGGATTGATTGATTGATTGATTGATTGATTGATTGATTGATTGATTGATTGATTGATTGAGACTTTTATTAGTAGGTTGCACAGTGAAGTACATATTCCGTAAAATTGACCACTAAATGGTAACACCCGAATAAGTTTTTCAACTTGTTTAAGTCGGGGTCCACTTAAATTGATTCATGATACAGATATATACTATCATATATACTATCATCATAATACAGTCATCACACAAGATAATCATCAGGGTGTATACATTGAATTATTTACATTATTTACAATCCGGGGTGTGGAGAGAGAGAGGGGGTGGGGGGGGTAGGTTTGGTTGTTATCATCAGTCATCAACAATTGAGAACAGAGAAATGGATATTGAAACAGTGTAGGTCTGCCTTGGTAGGATATGTATAGCAAGTAGTGGACATAGAGAGAGAGAGAGAGAGAGATCAGAAGGCATAAGAAAAAGTATCTACATTTGATTGTTTACATCTAACACAATAGTGGGAGTCCAGTCCATAGTGGATCGAGCATAATATTGTGAGAGTCCAGTCCATAGTGGATCTAACATAATAGTGAGAGTCCAGTCCATAGTGGATCTAACATAATAGTGAGAGTCCAGTCCATAGTGGATCTAGCATAATATTGTGAGAGTCCAGTCCATATTGGATCTAACATAATAGTGTGAGAGTCCAGTCCATAGTGGATCTAACACAATAGTGGGAGTCCAGTCCATATTGGATCTAACATAATAGTGTGAGAGTCCAGTCCATAGTGGATCTAACACAATAGTGGGAGTCCAGTCCATATTGGATCTAACATAATAGTGAGACTCCAGTCCATAGTGGATCTAGCATAATATTGTGAGAGTCCAGTCCATATTGGATCTAACATAATAGTGTGAGAGTCCAGTCCATAGTGGATCTAACACAATAGTGGGAGTCCATTCCATAGTGGATCTAGCATAATATTGTGAGAGTCAAGTCCATAGTGGATTTAACATAGTAGTGAGAGTCCAGTCCATAGTGGATCCAACATAACAGTGAGAGTCCAGTCCATAGTGGATCTAACATAATAGTGAGAGTCCAGTCCATAGTGGGGCCAGCAGGGGATCATCTTGAGCGAAGACAAGTCAGCAGCGTAGAGACGTCCCCCCACCGAATCTGCCCCCTTCTCCACGAAGGAGAGGGGGGCAGAGCAGAAAAGAAACGGCAGATCAACTGGTCTAAAAGGGTAGTCTATTTAAAGGCTAGAGTATGCAAATGAGTTTTAAGATGGGACTTAAATGCTTCTACTGAGGTAGCATCTCTAACTGTTACCGGGAGGGCATTCCAGAGTACTGGAGCCCCAATAGAAAACGCTCTATAGCCCGCATACTTTTTTTTGGCCCTGGGAATCACTAATAAGTTCTTTGAACGCAGATTTCTTGCCGGGACATATGGTACAATACAATCAGCCAGATAGGATGGAGCTAGATCGTGTAGTATTTTATACGTAAGTAGTAAAACCTTAAAGTCACATCTTAAGTGCACAGGAAGCCAGTGCAGGTGAGCCAGTATAGTCCTAATATGATCAAACTTTCTTGTTCTTGTCAAAAGTCTAGCAGCCACATTTTGTACCAACTGTAATCTTTCAATGCTAGACTTAGGGAGACCCGAAATTAACATGTTACAGTAATCGAGACGAGACGTAGCGAACGCATGAATAATGATCTCAGCGTCGCTAGTGGACAAAATGGAACGTATTTTAGCGATATTACGGAGATGAAAGAAGGCCGTTTTAGTAACACTCTTAATGTGTGACTCAAACGAGAGAGTTGGGTCGAACTTACTTATACTCTGTAATACAAAATCATAACAGTGTTTCCCATTCATTCATTCATTTATTTGTGGGTGCTGGCCACGGATACATTTAGACCAGTGTTTCTTAACCTTGTTGGCGGTACTGAACCCCACCAGTTTCATATGTGCATTCACCGAACCCTTCCTTAGTGGAAAATATATATATATATATATATATATATATTTTTCAAATTCAAGACAAAGTTATATGTTTTTGGTAACACTTTAGTATGGGGAACATATTCTAAGTAACAAAGACTTAATTTAGAGTTATTTGGACACTAGGGGAACATATTCTAAGTAACAAAGACTTAATTTAGAGTTATTTGGACACTAAGGGAACATATTCTAAGTAACAAAGACTTAATTTAGAGTTATTTGGACACTAAGGGAACATATTCTAAGTAACAAAGACTACATTTAGAGTTATTTGGACACTAGGGGAACATATTCTAAGTAACAAAGACTTCATTTAGAGTTATTTGGACACTCGGGGAACATATTTTAAGTAATAAAGACTTAATTTAGACTTATTTGGTTAGGGTTAGGGTCAGGGTTAGAGGGTTAGGGTTATAATAAGGCGATGCCGAATAAAGCATTAATAAGTACTTAATAATGACTAGTTAAGAGCCAATATTTTACTAATTTGCATGTTAATAAGCAACTAATTAATGGTGAATATGTTCTCCATACTAAAGTGTTACCATGTTTTATTACTGGTGCATAAAATGAACCGTGCATGCAACTGCACTTTTTTGGGAATTTTTCGTACATTGTTTACAATTCTTACGTGAAACGAGAACACACATCATTCTTTTTTTGAGCATTCTAAACATTACAAAATGCTAGCAAAAGGCTGCTAACGATGCAACAAATGGGGATCAAACTATATTGCCTAAACTAGTGTTTTTCAACTGTTTTTGAGCCAAGGCACATTTTTTTCATTGAAAAAATGCGGAGGCACACCACCAGCAGAAAACATGACAAAAATGAAACTCAGCAGTCGATACTGACAAAAATAATTTGTTCTCGCAAGTGTTGGATATGAATTTAAACCATAACCAAGCATGCATCAATATAGCTCTTGTCTAAAAGTAGGTGTACTGTCACCACCTGTCACATCACGCCCTGACTTATTTGAAGTTTTTTGGTGTCTTCCTGTGTGTAGTTTAGTTCTTGTCTTGCGCTCCTATTTTGGTGGCTTTTCCTGTTTTGTTGATATTTTCCTATAGCAGTTTCATGTCTGTCGTGAGCGCTATTCCCCGCATCTGCTTTGTTTTAGCAATCAAGACTATTTAAGTTGTCGCTGTCCTCCTTTGCTGGGACATTGTTGATTGTCATGTCAGGTTTCGGATGTACTTTGTGGACGCTGTCTGCTCCACACGCTGTAAGTCTGTAAATCAACCTATCCCCAGGTGCATGTCTTTCCAATTGTTGAAATTATGGTTGCTCTGCTTTTGATATATCTGTATTCTTAGCAGAGCAGCCAGTTTGTGATGAAGTAGCACCTGATCTCAGCCCAAGGTCTTTAACTCCTACTATTTCTTTACTGTGTTTGGTCAGCAGGTGTCTGCACTTTTTTGGAGTTTCATTCACAATCCCTTTGTAAGACAAGAAGACATATGTTTTTCTTTGTTTTACGCATTCTAAATAGCAAATAAATGTGAGCAAAAGTCTGCTTACAATTGAGCCTTTGGGAGTCTGCCTGTAAAGCGTTAAAAAAACATCTAAACACCTCCATCAAGGTTTTTATGCACACTGTAAGTATAATTGGAATGGAGTTGCTGTGGTTGGCGGTAAGCCAGAAGTCGGACCCCAAAGCAGAGACAGAGTAGACGGGATGAACCATGAACACTTATTTTAATGAATAACAAAAAGCACACTACAGGTAGTGGTAAAAAGTACAACTGAAAGTTGCCAATGACAAAAGGCCATAACAAAGTAGCAAAGGAAACAAAGGGCAAATAAAAAGCCAAGCTTACTGGTTAAAGTTCAACAAGAAGTCTTTGGGAGAATACGTGCTATTAGGAAGGCAGCAGAGACGAGGAGACGTGCACGACACAGGGGAAGGCAAAGAAAATAATGTGGCATCGAGCACGTCTCGGTCCAGAGTTTAAGAGCTGGCCTAATTGGAATTGTCCCCAGGTGTGTTGCAGTGGCTCTGCCCAGGAACTCCAAATAAGGGCAACTGCAAACAAAAGACAGGACGAGCAACGCAATGGCCACATGACAGGAGTAACAAGCACATTCATAATAACATTTAGTATTTACGCATTTTGCTCATTTTAAGCTTATCCCTGATTACCACTCATTGCAGACTTCAAGAAAGCCAACAAATATAATGAAACATCACTTACTGTACAATGGCTGCTGTGATGCCGACTGACGGGTTGTTGATACCTTCCCGTTAGGATTAAGAATTACTCATAATCCTGAGTCTTGATGAAGAAAAACAGAGGGGTTAAACCAAGTTTAAATTCGATACTAAAATTGACCCAACTTGTTGGATTTTGTCCTCATCCTTCTACTATCAAGGTGAGAGGCAATTTTTATGATACAGAATAACTTTCACAAATACCGAGGTGAGGAAGCAGCTCATCAGCCGATGATGTCCACATAGCCACACAAGCTAGTTAGCTCACTGTGATCACGGCGCCGCTAAAATAGTTTGTCTGTGTTAGCGCTTAGAACAATATCACTAATACTAGGTTAATATTTAGGTCACAAAATGTAAATGGAGTATTTTTGGCGGTTTTTGGATGGTTATTTAGAACAGTTATTCAACCAGTCTGGTGTGCTGTGGGAGATGATCTAATTTCACGTATTTGGGTTAATAATATTTTTTACAAACCAATAATTATAGTCTGCAAATGATGTGTTGTTGTTGAGTGTCTGCGCTGTCTAGAGATCGGCAGAGTAACCGTGTAATACTCTTCCATATCAGTAGGTGGCAGCCGGTAGCTAATTGCTTTGTAGATGTCGGAAACAGCGGGAGGCAGTGTGCAGGTAAAAAGGTGTCTAATGCTTAAACCAAAAATAAACAAAAGGTGAGTGCCCCTAAAAAAAGGCATTGAAGCTTAGGGAAGGCTATGCAGAACGAAACTAAAACCGAACTGACTACAAAGTAAACAAAAACAGAATGCTGGACGACAGCAAAGACTTACTGTGGAGCAAAGACGGCGTCCACAATGTATATCCGAACATGACATGACAATCAACAATGTCCCCACAAAGAAGGATAAAAACAACTGAAATATTCTTGATCGCTAAAACAAAGTAGATGCGGGAAATATGGCTCAAAGGAAGACATGAAACTGCTACAGGAAAATACCAAAAAAAGAGAAAAAGCCACCAAAATAGGAGCGCAAGACAAGAACTAAAACACTACATACAGGAAAACGGCAAAAAAACCTCAAAATAAATCCGGGCGTTATGTGACAGGCGGTGACAGTACACCTACTTTGAGACAAGAGCTATATTGATGCATGCTTGGTTATGGTTTAAAGTCATATCCAACAATCGCGACAACAACTTTTTACTGTCAACCGAGTTTCGTTTTTTAATGATTTCTGCTGGTGGTGTGCCTCCGGATTTTTTCAACGCAAAAAATGTGCCTTGGCTCAAAAAAGGTTGAAAAACAGGGGCGAAATAAGGACCTCCCATCGACTCCATTATAAGCGGAAGTTTAGATACGTTTATTTACGAGTTAGAATGCATTAAAAAAAAAAGTGTCTTCTTGTCCTACATTATGATTGTAAACGATAGGTAACATTCCAAAAAAAAGTGCAGTTCCCCTTTAAGTAAGGTAATGTTATCATTAGAGATGTCCGATAATATCGGCCGATAAATGCGTTAAAATGTAATATCGGAAATTATCGGTATCGTTTTTTTATTATCGGTATCGTTTTTTTATTTATTTTTTTATTTTTATTAAATCAACATAAAAAACACAAGATACACTTACAATTAGTGCACAAACCCAAAAAACCTTCCTCCCCCATTTACACTCATTCACACAAAAGGGTTGTTTCTTTCTGTTATTAATATTCTGGTTCCTACATTATTTATCAATATATATCAATACAGTCTGCAAGGGATACAGTCCGTAAGCACACATGATTGTGCGTGCTGCTGGTCCACTAATAGTACTAACCTTTAATAGTTAATTTTACTAATTTTCATTAATTACTAGTTTCTATGTAACTGTTTTTATATTGTTTTACTTTCTTTTTTATTCAAGAACATGTTTTTAATTTATTTATCTTGTTTTATTTTATTAATTTTTTTTAAAAGTACCTTATCTTCACCATACCTGGTTGTCCAAATTAGGCATAATAATGTGTTAATTCCACGACTGTATATATCGGTTGATATCGGTATCGGTAATTAAGGAGTTGGACAATATCGGAATATCGGATATCGTCAAAAAGCCATTATCGGACATCCCCAGTTATCATGTAAAAAAAAATGGTTGGCGTTCATATTATATTCCGACTCGTTTAGGCAGCTGACTGATTGTGTTCACCATCAATTCAATGAGACTCACTCCATTGGCCTCGACCGCTCAGCTGAACTAGAAAAGCATTCAGCCATATTGCTGTTTGCCTGTGCACAGGCGCAAACTCTCCCTCTGGATATAAGGTCGCATTTGCTGTAACCCATTTATTTCATATTCACTCATGTGATTTCAAAGAAGAGCCGTGGCACACAAGAGTTCAAATTCCACTAGTTTGTTAAAAAAAATGAATGATGCAAAGCATCCTAATGATTAGTTATTAGAAGGACAATTGGGAAAACACAATGGTTATAGGGACTAAAGTGGCAAAACATATACCGGTACATGTTCTGTGTAAGTTCAGCACGGAAGCTGCTGCACGGCTTGTTTAGTATCCTTCATCCCTCCCATCCCTTGTCCTCTGCTCATCCTCACTTGCTCTCTCACTCGCCGCATCTCGCCCGCTGACTGGCTTATTCCTGCCTGCACAGAGTGGAGAGGCGAGCAAATACAGCAGGGGCTGTTCTCTCTCCGTGCATATATTTATTCTCTGGCCGTTCTTCTCTTTTTCGTCTCGCCATTCTGAAGCTTTGCGCCCGGACTGCGGCGCTCCCTCCCTGGGTCAGAAGTGGTGGATCGCAGGGTCAGAGCATGGATCAGGAAAGAGCCGGGCAAAAGCGGCAAAAGCGGGTCATGAGCAGGCTCTCTTGACTGATGCCCGTTTGGACCCGAAGGAATGGGGTGCACCACCAGTACGGTCGTCCTGGATGGGCTGCGAACTGTCTTAGAGAGGAACTGTAGCGGTTACATCTGTAAAGGAGCTGCTGAGCCCATCGGGCCGTCTGAGGTTGAGCGAGCGCTGAGTCGGCGGGAGTCGCGTGTTTTGCCCACACTGAGAGTGCTTAAGGTGTGTACATGTGTCTCCGCACAGGAGTGCTTACAAGTGTATAGTGCTGCAACGTAGTACTCATTTTTATTCTTCATTTATTGGTTACTTTTGACTTAAGAGTTCTTTTAGTTTGTTTTTGTTGAGCCGTTGGGGTTTTTTGAATATACCAACTTATACCGAGCATTTTTATCGACTTGTGTATTGGAATGAAGTGTTTGTTGGGCCTACAACCATGCATTTTCTAGTCAATTTGCTTCTGTGTTGCAAATCAATCCTAAATTAAAGTTAAAGTACCAATGATTGTCATACACACACTAGGTGTGGTGGGAATCATTTTTGGTGATTTAACCCCCAATTCCAACCCTTGATGCTGAGTGCCAAGCAGGGAGGTCATGGGTTCCATTTTTATAGTCTTGGGTATGACTGAGCCGGGGTTTGAACTCACGACCTACCGATCTCAGGGCGGACACTCTAACCACAAGGCTACTGAGCAGAAAATATTTCTAAGGTTTGCCCTTCTATTAAACATTTGTATCAATACAAATTAGTTACAATTTGCAGCATTTCTAATCCCACGATGTATTATCCACCAGACACAAGGTTGTGACCACTTGCACAGTGTAAACGATATGTAGCAAAAAGTCATACATTTGTTGAGTTTTAAGTGAAACTGTCAGAGAGCCTTATACAGTGATATCTAGATTTTTGTTAGTAATCCTTCATAAAGGTCAGCTGAAAGCTAAATATGTTGCATTCAGGGATTTCTGCTGCCAATTCCAATGCCGATTGGCCGATAGCAATGCCGATACTAGAGATGTCCGATAATATTGACCGATAAATGCGTTAAAATGTAATATTGGAAATTATAGGTATCGTTTCTTTTATTATCGGTATCGTTTGAAAAAAAAAAAAGTAATATTTTTTTATTAATTTATTTATTTTATTAAATCAACATAAAAAATACAAGATACACTTACAATTAGTGCACCAACGCAAAAAACCTCCCTCCCCCATTCACACTCATTCACACAAAAGGGTTGTTTCTTTCTGTTATTAGTATTCTGGTTCCTACATTATATATCAATATATATCAATACAGTCTGCATGGGATACAGTCCGTAAGCACACATGATTGTGCGTGCTGCCGGTCCACCAATAGTACTAACCTTTAACAGTTAATTTTACAAATTTTCATTAATAACTTTATTTTTTATTCAAAAAAATGTTTTTAATTTATTTATCTTATTTTATTTTATAATTTTTTTTTAAAAGTACCTTATCTTCACCATACCTGGTTGTCCAAATTAGGCATAATAATGTGTTAATAATGTGTTAATTCCACGACTGTATATATCGGTTGATATCGGTATCAGTTGATATCGGTATCGGTAATTAAAGAGTTGGACAATATCGGAATATCGGATATCGGCAAAAAGTCATTATCGTACATCCCTAACCGATACCAATTACAGGTATTTAGTGTACATTTTTCAATGTATTTATAGTGAGTGGGGACACCCGCCTAGCCAGCCAGATCAGCCGAATCAAACCTAGCGATCAATGGGGTGACAGATGTCGCAGCGAGATTGCGGGTCTGCCTCATAATACGAAGGTCCTGGGTTCGATCCTGCGCTCGGGATCTTTCTGTGTGGAGTTTGCATGTTCTCCCCGTGACTGTGTGGGTTCCCTCCGGGTACTCCGGCTTCCTCCCGCCTCCAAAGACATGCACCTGGGGATAGGTTGATTGGCAACTCTAAATTGGCCCTAGTGTGTGAATGTGAGTGTGAATGTTGTCTATCGGTGTTGGCCCTGATAGACAGACCACAGACAACACACCAAACCCCGCCCACCTCGACCGACGCACGGAGGGGGGTCAGGGGGGGGTAGCGGGGGTGTATATTGCAGCCCGGAAGAGTTAGTGCTGCAAGGGATTCTGGGTATTTGTTTTGTTGTGTTTATGTTGTGTTACGGTGCGGATGTTCTCCCAAAATGTGTTTGTCATTCTTGTTTGGTGTGGGTTCACAGTGTGGCGTATATTTCTAACAGTGTTAAAGTTATTTATACGGGCACCGTCAGTGTAACCTGTACCGCTGTTGGCCAGGTATGCGTTGCATTCACGTATGTGTGCGTGCTGAAGCCGCACATATTATGTAACTGGGCCAGCATTCGCTGGACTGGGTGAAAAGCAGACGTGACGATTTTTGGTAGGGGCACTGAAATTTGAGAGTCTCCCAGGAGGTTTGGCAAGTATGAGAATTAGCGGTGAATGCGGTGTTACCGCGGCACCGCCGCTGAATATAATCGGCGGGCCAGCTCTAGTGTTAATTTGTTATCGCCTCAAGGGCCAAGTGAAATTACACGGCGGGCCAAATTTGGCCCGCGGGCCAGAGTTCGACACCCATGATCTACGGCAACGCCCCCTCCTACCTCAAGGACCTAGTTTCCCCTCAACCTCCTACCCGCAACCTCAGCTCCTCAAACACTAACCTCCTCAAACCCATCAGGACAAAGTTACAATCTATGGGCCGCCGGGCTTTCTGCTCGACCGCTCCCGAACTTTGGAACGCTCTCCCCGACCATCTTAGAGCACCACAGTCGGTCAAACGTTTTAAGAAGGGACTAAAAACCCACCTTTTTAGCACAGCTTTTATCTAATTTCTCTGCCTTCTTGTTTTTAAATACACTGCTTGCTTATCTGTTTTATCCAGTGCTTTCATGCTTTTATTTCTATTTTTATCTATGTTTCTGTTTTATCTAGTGTTTATCTAGTGTGTGTCATGATTTCATTTCTATTTTAATTTTTTATTATATATTCTAACTTTCTATTTTTATTTTTTTTATTTTTATACTTTGTAGCACTTTGAGATTTTAACAAATGTAAAGTGCGTTACAAATGTAATTCATTATTATTATTATTATTATTATTATTATTATTAAATTTAGCTGAACTGCACCAATTTTGTCAAGAGGAGTGGTCACAAATTCAAGCAGAAGCTTGTGGATGGCTACCAAAAGCGCCTTATTGCAGTGAAACTTGCCAAGGGACATGTAAGCAAATATTAACATTGCTGTATGTATACTTTTGACCCAGCAGATTTGCTCACATTTTCAGTAGACCCATAATAAATTCATAAAAGAACCAAACTTCATGAATGTTTTTTGTGACCAACAAGTATGTGCTCCAATCACTCTATCACAAAAAAATAAGAGATATAGAAATTATTGGAAACTCAAGACAGCCATGACATTATTTACAAGTGTATGTAAACTTTTGACCACGACTGTATTTTGAGGGATTACAAAATTCGCAGTACCACTGTCTTACATGTTTATTACAGTATTGTTGTTGTAGCGTTAGAGCTATAATAATTAACATATTTTTAGATAAATACCACCTTGACAGTTCCAATAACAACTGAGCATCATTATCTTTTGTAAAGTAATTCTATTAATACAGTTCTTGTACCGTATTTTTCGGACTATAAGTCGCACCGGAGTATAAGTCGCACCTGCCGAAAATGCATGATAAAGAAGGAAAAAAACATATATAAGTTGCACTGGAGCCCGGCCAAACTATGAAAAAACTGGGACTTATGGTCAGAAAAATACGGTACTAGATTTCATTCCAGTCTGCAAGTGGCCTTAATTGCATCTTTTAAAACATGCATCTATGTTCCACTTCCTTAACTGCAAATAGCAGAACATCGGTATCATAAATGATTCAGACGGTTTTCTTTGCCTTTAAGACAAAAGTAAAAAAAAAAGTTGAATTTTAATTTCGTAGTACCATTCATTATTAAATGTCTTGCTGATACAGCAATAGCAAAGTGTGAGTGTATGAAATATAGGGCAGTAGGAAGGCCAGATCTTGCCTTCCTGCTGAGCACTACATTGGTTAAAGCCTCTGTGGGCTGGCATAGAGATGAGGATGAGGAGGCTGGCATAGAGATGAGGATGAGGCGTGTCAGGGGACAGAGATCGCTGTGTCTGCCGGAAATCAATCACCACTCTTCATCTGAAAAGCGACAGGCAGGGCTTCTGCTGCTCCGTACCAGCTTGTCTGGTTGTGTGTGTGTGTGTGTGTGTGTTCTGGTTGTGTGTGCGTTCACAATACAGTATGTGTCTTCTCTCTCGTGATGGTTCATCAGCAGAAAACCAAGTGACGTTGGCCCCCGGCTGAGAGACGGGAATTGGGTCAAGGGCACGGTCGCCTCCCCAGCCTCGGGAATAGTCTTATCATCCAGATGGGTTCAATTAATCCCCTGTCAGCATTCTGCAGTCTTAACTAATCAATAGTTTAATGTGTGCACGGAGCGTGCTTTCCTCATCATATTATTTCACCACTGTTGTCACTCTCTCATGTTGCGGAACCCATCCTTTGCACCTTTGCAATCCATTAGGCCAGATTTAGAAGATGATATAAACCGCTGAGTTTGGCCTTTTAATTCTCTTTGACTGCAGGAGGTCATTATCGCCTGGGTGTAGAATAGAGATAATGAGGTGAAAGGTCATGCATGCAGAAGGATGCACTTTAGATGAAGGCAGGAATGGCGTAAGTCAGTGTTTTTCAACCATACTAGTGTGCCGTGAGATACAGTCTGGTGTGCCATGGGAGATTATCTAATTTCACCTATTTGGGTTAAAAATATTTTTTGCAAACCAGTAATTATAGTCTGCAAATGATGTGTTGTTGTTGAGTGTCGGTGCTGTCTAGAGCTCGGCAGCGTAACCGTGTAATACTCTTCCATATCAGTAGGTGGCAGCAGGTAGCTAATTGCTTTGTAGCTGTCGGAAACAGCGGGAGGAAGTGTGCAGGTAAAAAGGTATCTAATGCTTAAACCAAAAATAAACAAAAGGTGAGTGCCCCTAAGAAAAGGCATTGAAGCTTAGGGAAGGCTATGCAGAACGAAACTAAAACTGAACTGGCTACTAAGTAAACAAAAACAGGATGCTGGACAACAGCAAAGACTTACTGTGGCGCAAAGACGGCGTCCACAATGTACATCTGAACATGACATGACAATCAACAATGTCCCCACAAAGAAGGATAAAAACAACTGAAATATTCTTGATTGCTAAAACAAAGTAGATGCAGGAAATATCGCTCAAAAGAAGACATGAAACTGCTACAGGAAAATACCAAAAAAAGAGAAAAAACTACCAAAATAGGAGCGCAAGACAAGAACTAAAACACTACATACAGGAAAACAGCAAAAAAGTCCAAATAAGTCAGAGGGTGATGTGACAGGTGGTGACAGTACACCTACTTTGAGACAAGAGCTATATTGATGCATGCTTGGTTATGCTTTAAAGTCATATCCATATCCATCAATTGCGACAACGACTTTTTACTGTCAACTGAGTTTTGTTTTTTAATGATGTCTGCTGGTGGTGTGCCTCCGCATTTTTTCAATGCAAAACATGTGCCTTGGCTCAAAAAAGGTTGAAAAACACTGGCGTAAGTAACAATTGATGTATTGATCTTTATTTGATGTATTTTCACAAAAATGCAAAATTACCTTCCCAAGTATGAACGGCCAATGACAGAGAAGGGCTGAAGTATTTGCTGTTTTTTTTTTTTAATCAGATAAAGATGTCTTTCATCCCATGTTTTGGGAGTAGCGCTTCCCAAATAACCTGTGACACTTTTATTTTCAATGAACCAACTAATGAGATGTGTGTGGGGGGTGTAGAAGACATACCAAGCTAGGTCTGCATGCCATCAACTTTGGCGCACAAGGCAGACTTGCATACGTAGTAAAGTAATCCGTATGAGTGTTTATATTCAATTATTGCAACAATAAAGGTTAGAATTGGGGGTTAAATCACCAAAAATGATTCCCGGGCACAGCCACTGCTGCTGCACACTGCTCCCCTCACCTCCCAAGGGGTGATCAAGGGTGATGGGTCAAATGCAGAGGACACATTTCACCACACCTAGTGTGTGTGTGTGACTATCATGGGTGTCAGGACTTGGACTATGGTGTGGTTTGTTTTCCCATGGTGCAAAGCGACTGGACCGGACCGGACACGACGTGAAGTTAATGACATCTTCTAATTAATCTATCAAAAGGTGAAAGCAAAAGGTGCGCGCGAGGCGTGGAACAAACTTGGCTAATAAAACAAAACTAGCACAAAGGCATAACTATGGACATAAAACAAAACTTGCAAACTATGGCATGAATAGAGAAAACTTACTTGGAATGAGAAAAGAGCATGAAAAAGAGCAGCATGGATCATCAGCATGAATAACAAGGGTGTGTAGAGGGTGATGTCGCCAGACAGACTGCCTGGTAGCTTAAATTATACCGACATGATTAGTGACAGGTGCGCGAGTGCAAAACGCGAGACAGGTGAAACTAATGAGTAGTCATGGAAACAAAACAAACAAGAGTGCACAACCAGGAACTAAAAAGAGTCTAAAAAACAAACAGCACATGGCCAAACAAAAACATGATCAACAGACATGACAATTGGTACTTTAACTTTAACTTTAACTTTAATGGCAGCGCGCCACTTTATTATGGTCATTAACACATTTAGTGTGCAGTACAGTGTTGTCCCGATACCAATATTTTGGTACCGGTACCAAAATGTATTTCTGTACTTTTTGGTACTTTTCTAAATAAAGGAGACCACGAAAAATTTCATTATCGGCTTTATTTTAACAAAAAATCTTAGGGTGCATTAAGCATATGTTTCTTATTGCAAGTTTGTTCTTAAATAAAATAGTGAACATACAAGACAACTTCTCTTTTATTAGTAAGTAAACAAACAAATGCTCCTAATTAGTCTGCTGACGTATGCAGTAACATATTGTGTCATTTATCATTCTATTATTGTGTCAAAATTATTAAGGACAAGCGGTAGAAAATGAATTATTAATCTACTTGTTCATTTACTGTTAATATCTGCTTACTTTCTGTTTCAACATGTTCTATCTACACTTCTGTTAAAATGTAATAATCACTTATTCTTCTGTTGTTTGGATACTTTACATTAGTTTTGGAGGATATCACAAATTTGGGTATCAATCCGATACCAAGTAGTTACAGGATCATACATTGGTCACAGTCTTAGTCCTCATGTGTCCAGGGGCGTATTTACTGAGTTTATAAACATAATATACATTTTTGATGCCAAAAAATATCGACATAATCATAGTAGATACGACTAGATACGTTCCTGTAC
>NC_084560.2:18722920-18742920 GCF_033978685.3 Nerophis lumbriciformis | reverse complement strand
ATACCAAGATCCTATCAAGTCTTTGTTATGCAAGTAAGAAATACAAATTTGTCCTTTTCAAGGTAGGGGTTACGACTTGTTGGATTTAGGTAATGTTTTGGTAAGTCTTTTTTGCAAGAAAGCTGATCACCTCCATTAGTAATGTGCGATGGAAACAATATGTCATAAACACAAAATACAGATTTTTATTGTATCACCCTATTGCAATAATGCACATTAACAATACAATCTAGCTGCAATCCACACAATTAAGTTAAAATTAAAGTACCAATGATTGTCACACACACACACTAGGTGTGGAAAAATGATTCTCTGCCTTTGAACCATCACCCTTGATCACCCCCTGGGAGGTGAGGGGAGCAGTGGGCAGCAGTGGTGGCCGCGCCCGGGAATAATTTTTGGTGATTTAGCCCCCAATTCCAACCCTTGATGCTGAGTGCCAAGCAGGGAGGTAATAGTTCCCATTTTTATAGTCTTAGGTAAGACTCACAACCTACCGATCTCAGGGCGGACATTCTAACCACTAGGCCACTGAGTAGGTTCTATTATCTAAAGAGTTCTATTATCATATACAGGCCACAGAATATACTGTAATAATAATAATGGGCTGCAGCCATCGATTATTTTGGTAATCAAGTAATCTATCGATTAGTTTGTGCAATTAATCGAGTAAAACACATAAAACACACTTTATAGCCTCAATGCCTCAATATTTTAGGGGAAATAGTTGAAATAAACATGCTTTTTTTGTTGTAATAAATCATCAACAATCAACACTGAAACAGCACTTTTAACATGTGTACAATAATAAATACTAATTTTTTAAAAATCCCCTCCATACAGATCACAACACTCACACACCACCGTTATTCATGTGTACTCAATTGCAGAAACTATGTCCATATATTTAAAGTTCCGGGCACTTCACGCTTAGGGCTGACCGATATGGTCGAAAAAGTATATATCGATATATTTTTACTTAAACTCGATATTCGATATATATCTCGATATATTTTCCGGTGAAAGTATACATATAAATATATTCATTTTTGAGTGAGATTCACTGAAATTGTACTGTAAAGAGTCAGTGGCACTTTTACTAACCCAGTTAGTCAAGATGGGTAATAACAGCACAGAAAATAAACTGTTTAAGTAGCACAGAATTACATAACATAAATAACATAGAAAAATATTATTTATACGTAAAATAAATAACATAGCTGTGCAAATAATGCAAAATGTATCAAACTCAGATAAAACGTAACCCTTGTGTAATGTTCATATTGTTGTTACTCAGCCAGTGTTTGTGGGTCTGATAGACCCGTTGCATTTTGTGGCTTTTAATGCCTCACAATCAAACACTTTTATGTTAAAATACTGAACAGATGTTTACCTTATCCCAATAAACATCTGTTCAGTATTTTAACATAAAAGTGTTTGATTGTGAGGCATTAAAAGTCACAAAATGCAACAGGTCCATCACAAACGCTGGCTGAGTAACAACAATATGAACGTTGCATGGAAATTTCTCTGCCAGTTTCTGCATCACACAGGAATTCTTCTTTTGTGTTTCTGCACCTGCGGTTCCCACACAAAGTTGCAACATTGTTTGTCAACACTGTCTGCTCTCATTTTCTCGCACATTTGACCTTCTGATGTTCTGTGTAGCTACACTCTGTCCTCCTCCTGTCTAGGCCTGCTGTGTGTGTGTGTGTGTGTGTGCGTGTGTGTGTGTGTGTGTGTGTGTGTGTGTGTGTGTGTGTGTGTGTGTGTGTGTGTGTGTGTGTGTGTGTGTGTGTGTGTGTGTGTGTGTGTGTGTGTGGTACACAGAACATCAATTTCTACACTTTTATTAGCCCTGTGTCCAGTGGACCCGGACATCTTATATGTAATAGAAATGTGTAGGGGGGGTGTATGTGTGTATGTGTGTGTGGTCATCAAATATGTATTCTGATATATGTTCTTCACAGAAAATGAGCCAAAGCCAGTAAGTCTCAGTTTGAAAAATTAATTAATTGTATCATTTTTCTTTTAATAATAATCGAAAACGGGTCCCACAGACCCGAACACCACACAAGGGTTAAATTTGCAGGCAGGCACTTTTTAATTCCCAGTGGACGATGTAATGGACTGTCACACACACGTATGGTTCTGGTCAGCGCCAAGTAAGTGACTTGACTTACTTTTGCGGCTATGATCTTCCTCACTTCGGCATACATTTTTGGCAGCCTTTCTCCTTCGAAATATGCCCGGCAACTGGAGAACAGTTTGGATTTGGGCTTACATGGTAAACAAGTCAATTTAATGTTTTATCCAGACGCATACATTTGTCCAAATGTAGACACATTGTGGGTTTCCTGGACGTGGTCTACATCGCTAAAAGAAACATCTAAAAAAGAATCCCTCTACCATCTTCCACTAGTTTTTTAATATATAAATCGCCCGCTTGAATATTCCCTATTTCTTTTCTCCGACTCTCTCGTCGTCATGTGGTATGTCTGTTGTGATTTCCCTTCCTGGTTCCATGACCCGCCCTATCTTGCCTTTGATTGGCCTGTCCCTAATGTTTTGCCCTAATCTCAACCAATCGTGACTCATCATAGTAAACAACCAACCAATCATGGATGTTCTTATACGCGCAAGCACATCTTGGAAGGAGGAAGGGGAGGGGTTTTGTCAGGTTCAAACACTAATGACATATATTAAACAGACAAGAAGCAAGGAATCATGCAGAGACAGAGGCTCAAATGAGGAGAGACGTTTTTTGGGCTGTACCCGAGTTACAGATCCAAACTACGCTCTAAAGTCCAGCCCACGTGCTTCCTCTATTTATTTGGGAGGTCCCTGGTTACATCACTGAAGCTGCTGCTGAAGGAAGGGGGCTAATTTCAACAGCTCCAGTTAGACACAATATATGACTATTAATGAAATGCAAATGTATTGACACTCGTGATATCGCCCTGTATCTGCTCTGTCTGCGTCACGGCACTCCATGTTCCCTTGGCAGTCAGCAGACCGATTCAGGGTCTGAAATCACTGATACGAGACGACTGGCTTTGCACAGATAGAAAAAGTACAACTTCAGCACAATTGATAATAACTATAGCAACGGCCCTTAAGCATAAGAGTTGTGTGATAATATATACATAATTATTCTAACAGGTTTAGTAGTCCATAGATTGTTGAGAGGTAGCGGGGGAGAACAAGGAACACAACAAATAAGCGGCGTTTGCTCATTTTAACATGAAAAAAATTATAACGATATTACGATATTTTCTTAATTCATATCTTGTTTAAAAAATATTGATTTATCTTACAAACTCGATATATCGCCCAGCCCTACTCCACGCGGTCCGGATTTCATAGATTTTTATTAGTTGCACTCATTAAACGATTATTCCAAACACAGTATAAATCAAAACTCATTTTCTAATCAATGTTCTATCTAATCCATCCATCCATCCAAATTCTTCCGCTTATCCGAGGTCGGGTCGCGGGGGCAGCAGCCTAAGCAGGGAAGCCCAGACTTCCCTCTCCCCAGCCGCTTCGTCCAGCTCTTCCCGGGGGATCCAGAGGCGTGCCCAGGCAACTGGTAGCTTAAATTATACCGACATGATTAGTGACAGGTGCGCAAGTGCAAAACGTGAGACAGGTGAAACTAATGAGTAGTCATGGAAACAAAACAAGCAAGAGTGCACAACCAGGAACTAAAAAGAGTCTAAAAAGCAAACAGCACATGGCCAAACAAAAACATGATCAACAGACATGACAATTGGTACTTTAACTTTAACTTTAATGGCAGCGCGCCACTTTATTATGGTCATTAACACATTTAGTGTGCAGTACAGTGTTGTCCCGATACCAATATTTTGGTACCGGTACCAAAATGTATTTCTGTACTTTTTGGTACTTTTCTAAATAAAGGAGACCACGAAAAATGTCATTATTGGCTTTATTTTAACCCTAAATCTTAGGGTACATTAAACATATGTTTCTTATTGCAAGTTTGTTCTTAAATAAAATAGTGAACATACAAGACAACTTGTCTTTTATTAGTAAGTAAACAAACAAAGGCTCCTAATTAGTCTGCTGACGTATGCAGTAACATATTGTGTCATTTATCTACCTATTATTGTGTCAAAATTATTAAGGACAAACGGTAGAAAATGAATTATTAATCTACTTGTTAATTTACTGTTAATATCTGCTTACTTTCTGTTTCAACATGTTCTATCTACACTTCTGTTAAAATGTAATAATCACGTATTCTTCTGTTATTTGGATACTTTACATTAGTTTTGGATGATATCACAAATTTGGGTATCAATCCGATACCAAGAAGTTACAGGATCATACATTGGTCATATTCTTAGTCCTCATGTGTCCGGGGACGTATTTACTGAGTTTATAAACATAATATACATTTTTGATGCCAAAAAATATCGACGTAATCATAGTAGATACGACTAGAGGCGTGCCCAGGCCAGCCGGGAGGCGAAGCCTACCCAACGTGTCCTAGGTCTTCCCCGGGGGAAGTCCTGTGGGGAGTGCTCAGAGAGTATGGGGTTTCAGACTGTCTGATCGTGGCGGTCCGCTCCCGGTATAATCCGTGTCAGAGCTTGGTCCGCATTCCCGGCAGTAAGTCGGACACGTTTCCAGTGAAGGTTGGACTCCGCCAAGGCTGCCCTTTGTCACCGATTCTGTTCATAACTTTTATGGACAGAATTTCTAGGCGCAGTCAAGGCATTGAGGGGATCCGGTTTGGTGGCTGCAGGATTAGGTCTCTGCTTTTTGCAGATGATGTGGTCCTGATGGCTTCATCTGGCCAGGATCTTCAGCTCTCACTGGATCGGTTCGCAGCCGAGTGTGAAGCGACTAGGATGAGAATCAGCACCTCCAAGTCCGAGTCCATGGTTCTCTCCCGGAAAAGGGTGGAGTGCCATCTCCGGGTTGGGGAGGAGATCTTGCCCCAAGTGGAGGAGTTCAAGTACCTCGGAGTCTTGTTCACGAGTGAGGGAAGAGTGGATCGTGAGATCGACAGGCGGATCGGTGCGGCGTCTTCAGTAATGCGGACGCTGTATCGATCCGTTGTGGTGAAGAAGGAGCTGAGCCGGAAGGCAAAGCTCTCAATTTACCGGTTGATCTACGTTCCCATCCTCACCTATGGTCATGAGCTTTGGGTTATGACCGAAAGGACAAGATCACGGGTACAAGCGGCCGAAATGAGTTTTCTCCGCCGGGTGGCGGGGCTCTCCCTTAGAGATAGGGTGAGAAGCTCTGCTCCTCCACATCGGGAGGAGCTAGATGAGGTGGTTCGGGCATCTGGTCAGGATGCCACCCGAACGCCTCCCTAGGGAGGTGTTTAGGGCACGTCCGACCGGTAGGATATTTGCATCTCTATCGTAGTATATCTCTCGTTATTGCATAAGGCTGCAATGTATTTTTGCAATATGGCTTTTAGACCACACGGCCCAAGTATTAGTGTTAGAGTTGCGGTGTAGGCTCCTTTACAACACATGTAAACACTGAGGTATGTGCACCAATGCAGTTGCGAGGGGAGTTCACAATAGACAGACAGTTAAATGGAGGGCAGACGTAGACATCTGTGACTCCCTCCTGCCTCAGGGACTCCGTGAAGCGCCTATATGACACACAGCCGCGTTATCTTGTTATGACTAAATTTAGCCCTTGTGCAAGTTTGGTTTCCAGGCAGCTGATTCCATACACATTAGTGCGCATGTATGCTCTTTTCTACCGCACAATGTCAACATCTGATGCAGCCCAGCTGAAAGTAGACAATCCACATTAAAAGCAGTGTTGTAAATTGCAGCCATAAGTGGATACAAAACAGTGTGAGTGAGCTCTTTAACCACATTGCTGCTGCTTTGCTTGTGAGTTTGAGTCATCAACTGCTGACAAATATTGAAGTTTTGCCAACCCACATACTTAATTGGAATTACGACTTTGCTTCACCACCCATCCTAGAGGTTATTCCCTTTTTTTTTTTTTTTTGTTACCAATTTGTAACTGGCTCCACTGCATGCTTTGACCTACTATCTGATGTAGCACAGTATCTTAAACGCAGTTTTAACACAGTTGCTTCCTGCAAAGAGTAAAGAATGCTGATGCCAATCAGGGCCTCAGACCATTCCCTCAATAGTTTCTGCTCCTTATCGCAAAGGCCTTTGTCTTTTTGAACAGTTTACATGGACACATTTAAGTCACTCACCAGCATGGTATGGTATGGTATGCTCTTTATTCTCATTGCACAAGTACAAAACCCAAAACCAGTGAAGTTGGCACGTTGTGTAATTTGTAAATAAAAACAGAATACAATGATTTGCAAATTATTTTCAACTTATATTCAATTGAATAGACTGCAAAGACATGATATTTAATGTTCCAACTGAGAAATTACTTCTTTTTTTTGTGCAAATCATTCATTTAGAATTTAATGGCAGCAACACATTGCAAAAAAGTTGGCACAGGGGCATTTTTACCCCTGTGTTACATGGCCTTTCCTTTTAACAACACTCAGTAAACATTTGGGAACTGAGGAGACACATTTTTGAAGCTTTTCAGGTGGAATTCTTTCCCATTCTTGCTTGATGTACAGCTTAAGTTGTTCAACAGTTCGGGGTCTCCGTTGTCCTATTTTAGGCTTCATATTTCGCCACACATTTTAAATGAGAGACAGGTCTGGACTACAGGCAGGCCAGTCTAGTACCCGCACTCTTTTACTACGAAGCCACGCTGTTGTAACATGTGGTTTGGCATTGTCTTGCTGAAATAATCAGGGGCGTCCATGATAACGTTGCTTGGATGGCAACATATGTTGCTCCAAAACCTGTATGTACCTTTCAGCATTAATGGTGCCTTCACCGATGTGTAAGTTACCCATGTCTTGGGCACTAATACACCCCCATACCATCACAGATGCTGGCTTTTCAACTTTGCGCCTATAACAGTCCGGATGGTTCTTTTCTTCTTTGGTACGGAGAACAGGACGTCCACAGTTTCCAAAAACAATTTGAAATGTGCAATCGTCAGACCACAGAACACTTTTCCACTTTGCATCAGTCCATCTTAGACTGATGCAAAACCTAAAGTCCTGGGTATGACGTTAAACTACATCCAGGCATGAGATGGGAGGTTGTGTGTGGGGTTAGTGAGTCCCAACTAACGTCTATAAAATGCACACAAAGAACCGTTTGCACCTTCTCTTGTGATTGGCGGGCGGTCAGCGCCATAAAGCTGAGCGGGTCCCTGGGTAATTGGGGCGTGGACAACCAACAGGACAGACTAAGTTCAACAGTCCAGTAAGGCAATTAGTCTAGGAGAAGGATCTCTGATACAAAATACCCCTTCCAACCCGCACCAAGCCAGCGTGGAAGGTGTAGGCTAATAACCAGCATGAAAAATACGCCAAGAAGACGGCCCCCAGTCCCCAGCAGTTCCAGAGGGAACAGTGCAGTGGCAGGGAGCAGCTAGAGATCGTTCACTATGGCAGAAACATGCTGAGGCTTTCGTCCAGCAGTGGACTGACAACGGCTGATGATGATGATCTTAGATAGCCCAGGGAAGCCGGCTGCGTTTCTGGGTGTTGTTGATAAATGGCTTTCGCTTTGTATAGTAGAGTTTTAACTTGCCCTTATCAGATGTAGCGACAAACTGTAGTTACTGACAGTGGTTTTCTGAAGTGTTCTTGAGCCCTTGTGGTGATATCCTTTACACACTGGTGTTGCTTTTTGATGCAGTACCGCCTGAGGGATCGAAGGTCTGTAATATCATCGCTTATGTGCAGTGATTTCTCCAGATTCTCTGAACCTTTTGATGATATTACAGACCGTAGATGGTGAAATCCCTAAATTCCTTGCAATTGCTCGTTGAGAAATGTTGTTCTTAAACTGTTCGACAATTAGCTCAGGCATTTGTTCACAAAGTGGTGACCCTCGTCCCCATCCTTGTTTGGGAATGACTGAGCATTTCATGGAAGCTGCTTTTATACCCAATCATGGCACCCACCTGTTCCCAATTAGCCTGTTCACCTGTGAGATGTTCCAAATAGGTGTTTGATGAGCATTCCTCAACTTTCTCAGTCTTTTTTGCCACTTGTGCCATCTTTTTTTAAACATGTTGCAGGCATCAAATTCCAAATGACCTCATATTTGAAAAAAAATAACAAGCTTTCCAGTTTCGAACGTTAAGTATCTTCTCTTTGTAGTCTATTCAATTAAATATAAGTTGAAAAGGATTTGCGAATCATTATATTGTCTTTTTATTTACCATTTACACAACGTGACAGCTTCACTGGTTTTTGGTTTTGCACAACAAAATGTCACAAACCTGTTCAAGATTAGACAAACATTGAACAGGAACAGTGATGGGTCGCCATTTACTGAGCCTCGTAAAAAGGGAGGGAAAGGGTAGACACTGGGGGAGGATGAGTTTAAAAAATCATGTTCCGAGACGCTATGGAGATCTGGCTTGGACAATTCTCAGTGCAATTGCATTTTGCAATTTAACTTAAGAAATGTATTATGATTATTGCTAAATATTTGGCATTACAAACATCGGTACTGTTAGATTTGATAATTTCCAGCCCTGTTTGACAGTAGAAGGGGAGCAGCTGTTAGAGAACTGACCTGATCTCAGTGCTGCTCTTAAAACTGACACCAGCTTGAATAGATAACATCCTGCTTTCCGTAATGGCCGGGCCCACTCCAAGGTGGGTTTGCCGTCTGCTGCGTCACGTTGGAATGCCCCTCCAGCAGTTGTATCAACAAGTAGCAGGACAGGAGCTCGGCCTAATCTTACCTCCAGTAATTAAGTTCAGTCCCTGTCTTAGCCACAGTCATGCAGGGGAGTCTCTTGCTACAGACTTGTGTGCGACATCTAGTGAATGTTTTTGTTTGAGTTGAAAACGATCTGTTTTGGAATAATGGAAATGTAAATAACATTGGAGACGTTTGTCGCGAATTCGCCACAAACCAAAGTGGTGTATGAAGCTAATACCATTTTTCACGCTTAACATGCGAATAGGTGGGTATAGTGTCAATTACGCCTCATTTCATAAATTTGCATCATAGGTAAATGTATATAATATGTGATGTATTCAAAATTAAAACGTCCTTATAATTTTGCAGAATTATGATTTTTTTTGGTATTATTGTAAACTAGGCCTGCATATTCTGCAAAAAAATGTAATTTAGGATCTTCTGGCTTTATCGAGATTGCGATTCACTAGAATTATTTTTACAAACATTTTTTGTTGATGCAGCTTGACTGAAATTGTAAAAAAAAAAAAAAAAAAATATATATATATATATATATATATATATATATATATATATACTGTATGTGTATGTATGTATATATACTGTATGTGTATATATGTATGTACGTGTATATATATGTATATAAATACATATATATATATATTTATGTGTATATGTGTATATATATATATGTATATATATATATATATATATATATATATATATATATATATACACATATGTATGTATATATATATATATATATATATATATATATATATATATATATATATATATATATATATATATATATATATATGTTTAGAAATTGTATGTTAATATTATCGAGATCATACTTTTTCTTTTTTTGTGCAGCCCTTTGGTAAATAAGGTAACATTCTGAACAGTCATACAAGTGTAATTATTAGAGATGTCCGATAATGGCTTTTTTGCCGATATTCCGATATTGTCCAACTCTTGATTACCAATTCCGATATCAATCGATACCGATATATACAGCCGTGGAATTAACACATTATTATGCCTAATTTTGTTGTGATGCCCCGCTGGATGCATTAAACAATGTAGCAAGGTTTTCCAAAATAAGAGAACAACTTCAACTCAAGTTATGGAGAAAAGTGCCAACATGGCACTGCCATATTTATTATTGATGTCACAAAGTGCATTATTTCTTTTAACATGCCTCAAAACAGCAGCTTGGAATTTGGGACATGCTCTCCCTGATATAATCCTGATACCCACTACAACTATGGGAAATACTATACTTTGACTTTCACAAAGTGCATTATTTTTTTATTTTTTTTAAACATGCCTCAAAACAACAGCTACAAAAACAATGAAGGCACAAAGCTTCAGTCCAGAGTATACTAGAGTAATAAAGTAAACAATAATGAAGTCCTCCTTTAGTGCAAGACTGCCTGGCATACTGTATAACAGGAAATTATAAACTGGGCTAAATCTGCAATGCTCTAACGTATTTGTATGAGTAACAAAAATGTGCTGCAAGCTAGTGGTGAGTGCTTGAAGTGGCCCACCAGTCAGTCAGAGCTTCTGAAATGCTGGGTTGAGACAGGGCACCTCCGTTCACTGCAAGCTGCAAAGCGTGCGCCATGCAGAGCAGACTAGCCACACCAAACTCCACCGTAGCTTTTGCTATACTGCGTGCGTTGTCCCTGACCACAATATGGGCTTTCACTTTGGGGTGGTTTTTGTTGTATTTTTATTTTTTCTCGGCGGAGTCTTTAAGCGACAACTGTGTGGTACTACTTTTTTCGGTGTTTGCTTTTCATCCATCTTCCGCTTGTATTCATCGTGTATCTCCTTATGATTCTTGAAGAGGTGGGAGATTAAATTGCTCGTATTAAAAAAAAGTTAAAGTTAAAGTACCAATGATTGTCACACACACACTAGGTGTGGCGAGATTATTCTCTGCATTTGACCCATCACCCTTGATCACCCCCTGGGAGGTGAGGGGAGCAGTGGGCAGCAGCGGTGGCCGCGCCGGGAATCATTTTGGTGATTTAACCCCCAATTCCAACCCTTGATGCTGAGTGCCAAGCAGGGAGGTAATGGGTCCCATTTTTATAGTCTTTGGTATGACTCGGCCGGGGTTTGAACTCACAACCTACCGATCTCAGGGCGGACACTCTAACCACTAGGCCACTGAGTAGGAAGACGTCTTGGTTCCTCCTTGCATAACCAACTTTTTGCAGTCATTGCAAATTGCCAGTTTTTTATCCGTCGGACACACTTTAAAATAATCCCAAACCATAGACATGGTGTCGTTAGTCAGTCACCAAGCGAGCTCGCTTGTTAGCCACGGCTACAGCACCGGCAACAACACACTCTTGTTGTTGTTATGCTCCGCTCGTGACGGTTTGATGAGGTCATCAAGTGTCACCAGTAAACCGTTCATGCTGCAGTCGTCAACTCTTGTGTTGTAAATGGGAGAGGGGAGAGGGCAGAGGCGAGGGGCTGCTGACTAGGAGACGCAACTGCTCTGTATTTCTCCCTACGTCCGTGTTTTACCGGATATGTACCGCTCCGTACAGCGGCCTTTTAAAAAGTCATTACCTTTACTTTTTGAAACCGATACAGATAATTTCCGATATTACATTTTAAAGCATTTATCGGCCGATAACATCGGCAGGCCAATATTATCGGACATCTCTAGTAATTATTCCTTGTATATGTCACTGTTAACATTCGTAAAGTGTAAAAGGACGTTAGAAACCCTTAATAGTGAACATAAACACAATAAAATACTTTTAGCTAATGACACAATGAAATTGCTTCATGTAGAGTTGTATTCCTCTCTTTGCTCCCTAAGCCCCTTTATTGAGTCTGGCCCTCCTCACATAGAAGCCAAAAAAAGCAAGAAGCATAAAGTTACTTGTCTTATATGATTGCTGAAATTAGGTCTTGTGTGTTATGCCAATGTTTACACTGACAATGTCAATGACAATGGTTGATATTTTGGAAGAACTGTTACAGAAAGTCAAAGAAGAACCAACATGTGCTGCAACGAGCCCTTTGTGCTGATTAAGGCCCCTTCTACACTAAGTCGGCTAAGGTTATCCAGGGTAAATCCCACCTGACCTTATCCTTGTCCACACACACAATGGTCGTTTAAGACCCCCTCATCAACCTCCGTCCACCGACGCAACGCGACCTAGTACGTATACGTGGAAAATGCGCACGTCATAGTCACCTCCAGTGTTGCTTTGTGTGCAAGTTCTTAAATTAAACTTATCTGAACAATATTCAGTGTTGTGGTATTTCAATTAACTGAAATCCAGTGTGCTGTGGGGCCCTATTGTAGTGAATCACACCTGAGACATCATAAATTAATCATATCTTTATTGAACATGAAAGGACACAATGTGACAAAGAACATTTGACAACAATCAATCTAGGGATCTAGATATCTGGTCAGGACACTCCTCACTCTTTTGCCTTCACCTTCATTGTCCATTCCTTTTTGGTGACTTTATATACTCTGGACCTAGACGTTGAGTCCGCGACTTACATGGCGGACAATAACTGATACAGTCTGCTTTGCCAGTCCAAATGCATTCAATGTTTTTCGTAGTCTTACCTCGATGGCCAGGTAATGCAAAGCACACGCTACCTTTTTTTTAATCACATCCACGGGAGCCCGCATTCTCGTTGTCTCTCTTTTGACAAATGGACAAATTTTTTCGGTAAGTAGAATCACAGCTGACCTGGACATTCGAAAGTTCTCTTGCCGTCTGAGAAGTGTTGTATCCCAAATAGCTGCAATCGCACGTTTTCTTCTCTTAAGGTATTCATGTGTGATTACCACAAGCGTCTGTACATGGTGTTCAGATCTACTTGCCTCTTAAGGCCACAGGACAGGTCGCACTTCAGCCACTGCTTGACTGTCTGACGTGGCATGGATGAGTGCTAACTTCCTCAACCTTAATGAGAGCAAGACAGAGATCATCATCTTCGGAGAAACATCTCCAGTCTCTTTGGGTGAAAACATCCGGTCCTCCGTGAGAAATCTCGGCGTGATCTTCGATAGTGCCTTTAAATTCACCAAACAGGTCAGCTCAGTGGTCAGTACCAGCTTTTACCATCTGAGAACCCTAGCAAAGACCAAGGCCTATCTCTCCCAGAGCGACCTGGAGACTGCTATCCACGCCTTTATCACACACCGGCTAGACAACAACAACTCACTGTACGCTGGCATTGATCAGGCATCACTCCGCCGTTTGCCGCTTGTGCAAAACCCGGCTGCCCGTCTCCTCACCAGCACCAAAAAACGCGAGCACATCACCCCAGTCCTGGCCTCACTCCACTGGCTTCTTGTCCGTCACTGCATTGATTTTAAATTACTTTTTTTTTTTAATCCCTAAATGGCCTGGCCCCACAATACCTGACCAAGCTTCTGCACCATCATACCTCGTCTCGAGCCCTAAGGTCAGCTGACCAACTGCTGCTGGCGGTCCCCAGAACCAGGCTAAAGACCAGAGGGGACAGAGCCTTTTCCGTTGCCGCCCCTAAGCTTTGGAACAGCCTTCCCCTCCACATTAGGTCAGCCCAGAGCCTGGGGGTCTTCAAAACCCTTCTTAAGACCTATCTCTTCTCGCTGGCCACCATTTCGCTTTAGTCAATTTGTCGCACTTTTATTATTTCATTATTTTAATTTAAATTTTTGCAATTTTACGTTTTATTCGAACCCTTTTACCGTAATGCTTTTGCACTATCTTGTTTTGCTCATTCATTGTTTATGTTCTTTCTTTGTTTTTTTTTTGTTCTTGCTCTATGCTTTTTAACCTGTAAAGCAATTTGGTTCAATTTAAAAATTGTTGTAAACATGCTATATAAATAAAGTTGCCTTGCCTTGCCTACATGTAGAAGGAGAAACACGGGCATGTCTAGATGACTCGCCTCCATATTTTCAGTGGTTAGCTCCAAATTACGAAACTGCTTTATTATGAAGCTGGCTGCGGAGCGTTCTTTCTGACGTCACTTCCTCTGTGGGGCGCGGTCTTTCTGGTGTCACTTCCTCTCCGAACTCAGTTTGTAAACGATCAATGAGTCCATACAAAACTAAGAGCTGGAGATTCAAGAAATAGACGGCACACTTACCCGTGTAAAAAATTATCCAAGGAGGAGATTCTTAAACGATGAATTAGTGTGGCTGGCACGGGGCTTAGGCTAAATAATTATCCGTTTAAGGTGTTATCCGGCTTAATATAGACATAGCCTAAACTGAGGTCTTTTTTTGTGAGGTATTTCGATGTCTCAGTGTCATACGTGACTGTCTGAACCCCAAACTTTTGTGCATCTGTTTGTATTCCAAAGTGGTCAACTGCATTGGCAGTCAGTCTAAACTTTAGTATTTTATTTGGGTCAAGTTTGGTTTTTGCCGCCACAATCCGATGACCTGTAGTCTGACATCCTGTCTGTCATGTTTGTGCCCTATCAGTGCTAAATCACTGCATCTGACTCACTTGAAGGTGCAGTCAAACTTTTTGGCCTGATGTCATCTCTGTCTTTCCCGGGCTCATATTTCAGCAGTCCCACACATACCATGGTCAGCCCCCCCCCAACTAAACTCTCTTACTTGAGGAATGCATTTATTTTGGTTTGTCTGGCCCATTGTGTTCAGGTAGATGGTCGAGGGTCAGATAGCATTTGTGCATGAGTGTGTACACGTGTGGGGGTGTTCAACTGCCCCGGGCTGCATGGCCGAATGTAGGAGGAGCCATCTCCTCATCCTGGGTGTGAGCCCATTGCGCTCTCGGACAGATCAGTCACAGACGAGAGTGTGTAAACTCCAGTCTCCATTCCTTTTCATCCAGAGTCCGGATTCTCGTCTGTTGGCTATGCTCGCTAACCACTTCTGTTTGGAATTTTTCTTGGAAATATCTTACCGCAGCGTTTGACAATGCAGGGAAGGGCGAGTAAAGGTCCAAAGAAGGAGCTGGTCATAGAGAGTCCTCAGCAATATAAGCGCTCGGCTACAGCGGAGGCTGAGGTGGACTCAGTGCCACAGGTGGTGGTAAGACCGAGATATTAGACTCTATTTCATTGATGAAATGATATTCCTCTTTGTTTTGATCAGCAGTATTATTACACAAGTCAGTTACTGTGATTCAGTGTCAGAGCAGGTGTCATGCATGTGTCATTATATACTTCTGTACCAACTCACATGGATAAAGTGCAAAGTTAGCACCAGTGCAAATTTTATGCTGTTATTGTGGCTTGTAAAGCATTTTTATTTGGCTCAAAAGTCAGTCTGAATTGTCGCTCCACGGCAATAGTCAGAATGTATAGCTGAGTCAAAAGGTCCCAAAAGGCCCTGTGATCAGAAACGGTTTCACTAAGTTCAGTTTTCTAGATAAATTCAAATCTGTCCACCCTTAATCTTAAAATGCTGTTGTTAAATGTTGTCATTGTGCGCTTGGGCAATGGGCTCAGGCTTCGCTGGATTGTTCTTTTAAACGTTTGTACTTGGTTCTGTGCGGTTGACCACCTTGAACTATAGACAAAGCATTGTGCGAAAGCCCAGAGGAGATCGCAAAGAGACAATAGCCAGTAACAGCAAACTCAGGGAAGGACCTGTACTGGGTTTTTTTATGCAGTAAAGTTGAGCATAGGCTGAACTGTTAATATAAAAAACACTTAACCCTCATTTTGATAGGACGTTACAAGGCATAATGTGAAATTAGAAGCACTTCTGGTGTATAGTCTACACAAAAAGCCAATGAAAAAACAAAACCCAAAGTACAGTGTTGGTACTTGATGTTCGCTGAACTGATGTGTGATGGTGTACTGATTAGAGAGAGGTGGGAAAAATGATCGCTTCTCTGATGCATCACGATTATTGCCACTCATGAATCGAAGGACAAATATAAACATTGATTGTTTACGTATGTTAAATAAAGTCCTAAAATGCAGCAATAATGCTGATGTTCTTTAAACGTTAGTTCTAGATTTGGTTGTAACTAGGGCTGTGTGATATGGCCTTTTATTAATAGATCAATATTTTTAGGCCATGTCACGATACACGACATATATCTGGATATTTTGCCTTAGCCTTGAATGAACACTTGATGCATATAATCACAGCAGTATGATGATTCTACAAACCCCGTTTCCATATGAGTTGGGAAATTGTGTTAGAATTTGTGTTAGATTTGCAAATCATTTTCAACCCATATTTAGTTGAATATGCTACAAAGACAACATATTTGATGTTCAAACTGATAAACTTTTTTTTTTTTTTTTTTTTTTCAAATAATCATTAACTTTAGAATTTGATGCCAGCAACACGTGACAAAGAAGTTGGGAAAGGTGGCAAGAAATACTGATAAAGTTGAGGAATGCTCATCAAACACTTATTTGGAACATCCCACAGGGGTGCAGGCTAATTGGGAACAGGTGGGTGCAATGATTGGGTATAGAAACAGCTTCCCAAAAAATGCTCAGGCTTTCACAAGAAAGGATGGGGCGAGGTACACCCCTTTGTCCACAACTGCGTGAGCAAATAGTAAGCAGTTTAAGAACAACGTTTCTCAAAGTGCAATTGCAAGAAATTTAGGGATTTCAACATCTACGGTCCATAATATCATCAAAATGTTCAGAGAATCTGGAGAAATCACTCCACGTAAGCGGCATGGCCGGAAACCAACATTGAATGACCGTGACCTTCGATCCCTCAGACGGCACTGTATCAAAAACCAACATCAATCTCTAAAGGATATCACCACATGGGCTCAGGAACACTTCAGAAAACCACTGTCACTAAATACAGATGGTCGCGCTACATCTGTAAGTGCAAGTTAAAGCTCTACTATGCAAAGCGAAAGCCATTTATCAACAACATCCAGAAACGCCGCCGGCTTCTCTGGGCACGATATCATCTAAGATGGACTCATACAAAGTGGAAAAGTGTTCTGTAGTCTGACGAGTCCACATTTCAAATTGTTTTTGGAAATATTCGACATCGTGTCATCCGGACCAAAGGGGAAGCGAACCATCCAGACTGTTATCGACACAAAGTTCAAAAGCCAGCATCTGTGATGGTATGGGGGTGCATTAGTGCCCAAGGCATGGGTAACTTACACATCTGTGAAGGCACCATTAATGCTGAAAGGTACATACAGGTTTTGGAACAACATATGCTGCCATCTCAGCGCCGTCTTTTTCATGGACGCCCCTGCTTATTTCAGCAAGACAATGCCAAGCCACATTCAGCACGTGTTACAACAGTGTGGCTTCGTAAAAAAAGAGTGCGTGTACTTTCCTGGCCGCCTGCAGTCCAGACCTGTCTCCCATCGAAAATGTGTGGCGCATTATGAAGCGTAAAATACGACAGCGGAGACCCCGGACTGTTGAACGCCTGACGCTCAACATAAAACAAGAATGGGAAAGAATTCCACTTTCAAAGCTTCAACAATTAGTTTCCTCAGTTCCCAATCGTTGATGATATAGCCTCTTGTGTTTTTTCCTGACCTAACATGTGTGTATTTATGTATGCATGTATGTATATATGTATGTATGTATGTATGTATGTATGTATATATATATATATATATATATATATATATATATATATATATATATATGTATATATATATATGTATATATATATATATATATGTATATGTATATGTATGCATGTATATATATGTATATATGTATGCATGTGTATATATATATGTATGTATATATATATATATATATATATTTATATATATGTATGTATATATATATATGTATGTATATATATATGAATGTATATATATATATATATATGTATATATATGTATATATATGTATGTGTATATATATATATGTATATGTATGTATATGTATGTATATATATGTATGTATATATATGTATGTATATATATGTATATATATATATGTATGTATATATCCATCCATCCATCCATCTTCCTCCGCTTATCCGAGGTCGGGTCGCGGGGGCAGCAGCCTAAGCAGGGAAGCCCAGACTTCCCTCTCCCCAGCCACTTCGTCCAGCTCCTCCCGGTGGATCCCGAGGCGTTCCCAGGCCAGCCGGGAGACATAGTCTTCCCAACGTGTCCTGGGTCTTCCCCGTGGCCTCCTACCGGTCGGACGTGCCCAAAACACCTCCCGAGGGAGGCGTTCGGGTGGCATCCTGACCAGATGCCCGAACCACCTCATCTGGCTCCTCTCGATATGGAGGAGCAGCGGCTTTACTTTGAGCTCCCCCCGGATGGCAGAGCTTCTCACCCTATCTCTAAGGGAGAGCCCCGCCACCCGGCGGAGGAAACTCATTTCGGCCGCTTGTACCCGTGATCTTGTCCTTTCGGTCATGACCCAAAGCTCATGACCATAGGTGAGGATGGGAACGTAGATCGACCGGTAAATCGAGAGCTTTGCCTTCTGGCTCAGCTCCTTCTTCACCACAACGGATCGATACAGCGTCCGCATTACTGAAGATGCCGCACCGATCCGCCTGTCGATCTCACGATCCACTCTTCCCTCACTCGTGAACAAGACTCCGAGGTACTTGAACTCCTCCACTTGGGGCAAGATCTCCTCCCCAACCCGGAGATGGCACTCCACCCTTTTCCGGGCGAGAACCATGGACTCGGATTTGGAGGTGCTGATTCTCATCCCAGTCGCTTCACACTCGGCTGCGAACCGATCCAGTGAGAGCTGAAGATCTTGGCCAGATGAAGCCATCAGGACCACATCATCTGCAAAAAGCAGAGACCTAATCCTGCAGCCACCAAACCAGATACCCTCAACGCCCTGACTGCGCCTAGAAATTCTGTCCATAAAGGTTATGAACAGAATCGGTGACAAAGGGCAGCCCTGGCGGAGTCCAACCCTCACTGGAAACGTGTCCGACTTACTGCCGGCAATGCGGACCAAGCTCTGACACCGATTATACAGGGAGCGAACCGCCACAATAAGACAGTCCGTTACCCCATACTCTCTGAGCACTCCCCACAGGACTTCCCGGGGTACACGGTCGAATGCCTTCTCCAAGTCCACAAAGCACATGTAGACTGGTTGGGCAAACTCCCATGCACCCTCAAGGACCCTGCCGAGAGTATAGAGCTGGTCCACAGTTCCACGACCAGGACGAAAACCACACTGTTCCTCCTGAATCCGAGGTTCGACTATCCGGCGTAGCCTCCTCTCCAGTACACCTGAATAGACCTTACCGGGAAGGCTGAGGAGTGTGATCCCACGATAGTTGGAACACACCCTCCGGTTCCCCTTCTTAAAGAGAGGAACCACCACCCCGGTCTGCCAATCCAGAGGTACCGCCCCCGATGTCCACGCGATGTTGCAGAGTCTTGTCAACCAAGACAGCCCCACAACATCCAGAGCCTTAAGGAACTCCGGGCGGATCTCATCCACCCCCGGGGCCTTGCCACCGAGGAGCTTTTTAACTACCTCGGCAACCTCAGCCCCAGAAATAGGAGAGCCCACCACAGATTCCCCAGGCCCTGCTTCCTCATAGGAAGACGTGCTGGTAGGATTGAGGAGGTCTTCGAAGTATTCTCTCCACCGATCCACAACATCCGCAGTCGAGGTCAACAGAGCACCATCCCCACCATACACGGTGTTGACACTGCACTGCTTCCCCTTCCTGAGGCGGCGGATGGTGGTCCAGAATTGCTTCGAAGCCGTCCGGAAGTCTTTTTCCATGGCCTCACCGAACTCCTCCCATGTCCGAGTTTTTGCCTCCGCGACCGCTGAAGCCGCACACCGCTTGGCCTGTCGGTACCTGTCTGCTGCGTCAGGAGTCCCATGAGCCAAAAGAACCCGATAGGACTCCTTCTTCAGCTTGACGGCATCCCTCACCGCCGGTGTCCACCAACGGGTTCTAGGATTACCGCCACGACAGGCACCAACTACCCTGCGGCCACAGCTCCAATCGGCCGCCCCGACAACAGAGGTACGGAACATCGTCCACTCGGACTCAATGTCCAGCGCCTCCCTCGTGACATGTTCAAAGTTCTTCCGGAGGTGGGAATTGAAACTCTCTCTGACAGGAGACTCTGCTAGACGTTCCCAGCAAACCCTCACAATGCGTTTGGGCCTGCCAGGTCTGTCCGGCATCCTCCCCCACCATCGCAGCCAACTCACCACCAGGTGGTGATCGGTAGAAAGCTCCGCCCCTCTCTTCACCCGAGTGTCCAAAACATGAGGCCGCAAATC
>NC_084560.2:18665420-18712920 GCF_033978685.3 Nerophis lumbriciformis | reverse complement strand
AGAGATAGGGTGAGAAGCTCTGTCATCCGGGGGGAGCTCAAAGTAAAGCCGCTGCTCCTCCACATCGAGAGGAGCCAGATGAGGTGGTTCGGGCATCTGGTCAGGATGCCACCCGAACGCCTCCCTAGGGAGGTGTTTAGGGCACGTCCGACCGGTAGGAGGCCACGGGGAAGACCCAGGACACGTTGGGAAGACTATGTCTCCCGGCTGGCCTGGGAACGCCTCGGGATCCCCCGGGGGGAGCTGGACGAAATGGCTGGGGAGTCTGGGCTTCCCTGCTTAGGCTGCTGCCCCCGCGACCCGACCTCGGATAAGCGGAAGAAGATGGATGGATGAATTAAGAAAATATCGTAGTATCGATATAATTTATTTCATGCTAAAATGACCAAACAACGCTTATTTGTTGTGTTCCTTGAGTCTCCCCCGCCTTGCAAAACTTTATGGACTACTAAACCCATCCCATCATCCTTCCAAGACGTGCGTGTGCGTATAAGAACATCCATGATTGGTTGGATGTTTACTATGATGAGTCACGATTGGTTAAGATTGTGGCAAAACATTAGAGACCGGTCAATCAGAGGCAAGATAGGGCGGGTCATGGAACAAGGAAGGGAAATCACAACAGACGACGAGAGAGTCGGAGAAAAGAAATCGGGAATATTCAAGTGGAAGATGGCAGAGGGATTCTTTTCTTTAGATGTTTCTTTTAGTGATGTCGACCACATCCAGGAAACCCACAATGCATCCACTTGGCCACATTTGGACAAATGTATGCATCTGGATAAAACATTCATTTGACTTGTTTATCATGTAAGCACAAATCAAATCTGTTCTCCAGTTGCCAAGCCGGGCATATTTCGCACGAGAAAGGCTGCCAAAAATGTATGCCGAAGTGAGGAAGATCATAGCCGCACAAGTAAGTCAAGCCACTTACTTGGCGCTGACCAGAACCGTACGTGTGTGTCAGTCCATTACATCGTCCACTGGGAATTAAAAAGTGCCTGCCTGCAAATTTATTTTGTATCTGAGTTTGATACATTTTGTATTATTTGCACAACTATGTTATTTATTTTACGTAGAACGGATATTTTTCTATTTTATTTATGTTATGTAATTCTGTGCTACTTAAACAGTTTCTTTCCTGTGCTGTTATTACCCATCTTGACTAACTGGGTTAATAAAAGTGCCACTGACTGTTTATAGTACAGTTGTTATTCACTTCAATTTCAGTGAATCTCACTCAAAAATGAATTTCCTTATATGTATACTTTCACCGGAAAATATATCGAGATATATATCGAGATATACTTTTTCGTCCAAATCGCCCAGTTCAAATACATTTAAAAAAAAAATTTCAGCTGAAGTGGGATTGATTCCCTCCCAATGCATAATCTATAACTGTCCTGTGATTGAGTGGCAATCAGTCAATGGTGTAGCTCACCTTTGTTACCTTGGATGAGGTCCAGCCTTGCCTCTCACCATCCTACTTGTGTACATCATGAATACATTGTTCTTTTTGTAAAATATGCAATTCTTCAGTGCTCTAATTTAAAGCCCTGAATCGAAACAGATTCTGCAAAATACATTTCTAATTGGATGTTTTCTTTATGATAGAGAAGAGGAAAAGTCTATCCCATCAGGGTTTCATTTCAACAGGGTTGGGATCTCGTGACTCTAAAGGCTGTACTGCATGATTCATGTGTTTTTCTCACATCGTTCATCCCTTGAAACTATTTGGTGACCCTTCTTTAGCACACAGGGTGTGTCTTTCCAAGAAAAGCAATCCAAAGATCTGTAATAGCGTTCTTCACCGATGCATCCACCTGTTTGAAGTCCCTACATTCATGTAATCTTTCAGCATGGTGCTAAAGGTGTTTCCATGATAAACATCAAATGCTCTTCTATCTTCTGTCCTCTAGGTGAAGCCAAAGGTAATCGAGCCTCTGGACTATGAAAATGTTCTGGTGCAGAGGAAGACGCAGATCCTCAGTGATGTCCTCAGGGACATGCTGCAGTTCCCTTTGGAGGACTTTGAGGTGAGTTCCACACCTGCGTCATATATAGATTGTGTCCCCTTTTGCACAAATGTTTAGGACAAGGCAGCTGGGTTGACATCAGTAAGACGTTAATGGGTGATGTGTCCTTATGATAATGTATTAATTAGGGATGTCCGATAATGGCTTTTTTCCGATATCCGATATTCCGATATTGTCCAACTCTTTAATTACAGATACCGATATCAACCGATACCGATATCAACCGATATATACAGTCGTGGAATTAACACATTATTATGCCTAATTTGGACAACAAGGTATGGTGACTTTTTAAAAATAAAATAAAATAAGATAAATAAATTTAAAAAAATTTTTTGAATAAAAAAGAAAGTAAAACAATATAAAAACAGTTACATAGAAACTAGTAATTAATGAAAATGAGTAAAATTAACTGTTAAAGGTTAGTACTATTAGTGGACCAGCAGCACGCACAATCATGTGTGCTTACGGACTGTATCCCTTGCAGACTGTATTGATATATATTGATATATAATGTAGGAACCAGAATATTAATAACAGAAAGAAACAACCCTTTTGTGTGAATGAGTGTAAATGGGGGAGGAAGGTTTTTTGGTTTGCTGCACTAATTGTAAGTGTATCTTGTGTTTTTTATGTTGATTTAATAAAAAATAAAAAAAAATAAAAATGATATCGATAATAAGAAAACGATCCCGATAATTTCTGATATTACATTTTAATGCATTTATCGGCCGATATTATCGGACATCTCTAGTATTAATCTAAGGGAGTGGTACTTATTGTTGGAACATCTCATGTTACTGAGAAACAGTTTGCATCACATAAAAAATGGTACACTGCTGAAACTTAATCTATTTTACCATAACAATGTACAGGGTTAATATAGCCCGCCTCTCTTTCTTTCCAGCCCACTTTCTCTCCTTTCTTTTTTAATCCAATTATTCATTACATTTATGTATTGTTGCATTTGAAGTTATCGTAATGTTGATCATCCATCCATTTTCTTCCGCTTGTCCCTTTCGGGGTTGCGGGGGGATGCTGGAGCCTATCTCAGCTGCATTCGGGCGTTAGGCGAGGTACGCCCTGGACAAGTCGCCACCTCATCGCAGGGCCAACACAGATAGACATATTGTTATTCATTATCAATATTGTTATTTCAAAATGGTAAATGGTCTGTATTTATATAGTGCTTTACTATACCTAACCTACTCAGTGGCCTAGTGGTTAGAGTGTCCGCCCTAAGATGGGTAGGTCGTGAGTTCAAACCCCGGCCGAGTCATACCAAAGACTATAAAAGTGGGAGCCATTACCTCCCTGCTTGGCACTCAGCATCAAGGGTTGGAATTGGGGGTTGAATCACCAAAAATGATTCCTGGGCGCGGCCACCGCTGCTGCTCACTGCTCCCCTCACCTCCCAGGGAGTGAACAAGGGGATGGGTCAAATGCAGAGGACACATTTCGCCACACCGAGTGTGTGTGTGACAATCATTGGTACTTTAACTTTAACTTTAACTTAATCATACCCAAAGCATAATATATAATGTAAACATTATACATTACATTCACCCATTCACACACACATTCAAACACTGATGGCGTGTATTACTATTTGCTTCATTAATTTGCTTTTCTTTATCATTTCTGGTATCATATTTGTACATATTGTATTTGTTGTTGTAGTTATATTGTTTTTGTTGTTTTTTGTTTTTGTTGTTGTCTCTCTGTCTTGTCCTCCTCCTGTCCCTACAATTTCCCTCTCTTTCTCCCCCCCCCCCTTTCTATCCCCTCCTGCTCCTGTCCGACTGAGTCAAACACTAAATATATCCAAACATTTGATAAAGTCAAATACAAATAAGGTATCAAGAGAAATACAAACCCCGTTTCCATATGAGTTGGGAAATTGTGTTAGATGTAAATATAAACGGAATACAATGATTTGCAAATCATTTTCAACCCATATTCAGTTGAATATGCTACAAAGACAACATATTTGATGTTCAAGCTGATAAACTTTCTTTTTTTTTTTTGCAAATAATCATTAACTTTAGGATTTGATGCCAGCAACACGTGACAAAGACGTTGGGAAAGGTGGCAATAAACCCTGATAAAGTTGAGGAATGCTCATCAAACACTTATTTGGAACATCCCATAGGTGAACAGGCAAATTGGGAACAGGTGGGTGCCATGATTGGGTATAAAAGTAGATTCCATAAAATGCTCAGTCATTCACAAACAAGGATGGGGCGAGGGTCAACACTTTGTCAACAAATGTGTGAGCAAATTGTTGAATAGTTTAAGAAAAACCTTTCTCAACCAGCTATTGCAAGGAATTTAGGGATTTCACCATCTACGGTCCGTAATATCATCAAAGGGTTCAGAGAATCTGGAGAAATCACTGCACGTAAGCAGCTAAGCCCGTGACCTTCGATCCCTCAGGCTGTACTGCATCAACAAGCGACATCAGTGTGTAAAGGATATCACCACATGGGCTCAGGAACACTTCAGAAACCCACTGTCAGTAACTACAGTTGGTCGCTACATCTGTAAGTGCAAGTTAAAACTCTCCTATGCAAGGCGAAAACCGTTTATCAACAACACCCAGAAACGCCGTCGGCTTCGCTGGGCCTGAGCTCATCTAAGATGGACTGATACAAAGTGGAAAAGTGTTCTGTGGTCTGACGAGTCCACATTTCAAATTGTTTTTGGAAACTGTGGACGTGGTGTCCTCCGGACCAAAGAGGAAAAGAACCATCCGGATTGTTATAGGCGCAAAGTTGAAAAGCCAGCATCTGTGATGGTATGGGGGTGTATTAGTGCCCAAGACATGGGTAACTTACACATCTGTGAAGGCGCCATTAATGCTGAAAGGTACATACAGGTTTTGGAGCAACATATGTTGCCATCCAAGCAACGTTACCATGAACGCCCCTGCTTATTTCAGCAAGACAATGCCAAGCCACGTGTTACACCAACGTGGCTTCATAGTAAACGAGTGCGGGTACTAGACTGGCCTGACTGTAGTCCAGACCTGTCTCCCATCGAAAATGTGTGGCGCATTATGAAGCCTAAAATACCACAACGGAGACCCCCGGACTGTTGAACAACTTAAGCTGTACATCAAGCAAGAATGGGAAAGAATTCCACCTGAGAAGCTTAAAAAATGTGTCTCCTCAGTTCCCAAACGTTTACTGAGTGTTGTTAACAGGAAAGGCCATGTAACACAGTGGTGAACATGCCCTTTCCCACCTACTTTGGCACATGTTGCAGCCATGAAATTCTAAGTTAATTATTATTTGCAAAAAAAAAAAAGTTTAGCTGTTTGAAATCATCAAACAATCATCAAATATGTTGTCTTTGTGTGCATTCAACTGAATATGGGTTGAAAATGATTTGCAAATCATTGTATTCCGTTTATATTTACATCTAACACAATTTCCCATCTCATATGGAAACGGGGTTTGTATACCACACTTCTCTTTTGTAAAGTGAATATGTAGAGCAGATATGGGCATCACCCTGAACAATGTGATTTTCCTGAGTGACTGGCCAGGACAGATTTGGTGGGGGAAAAGAAGACACAACATTAAGGACAGTACAGAGATGGTGTTAAAATACAACAAAGTACTAACGTTTCCTCAAAACCACTACATGATGTAAAGAAAAACACACAAAACAAGCCTAACTAGTCCTTGTCCAATGGCAATGTCTACTATATTACAAGCAGTCCAGCAGACACCGAGAAATTACATATGCCATCTGTAAATGGATATACAGTATGTACTAGGGTTGTACGGTATTGGTATAGTACCGCGATACTAATGAATCATATTCGGTACTATATCACCTCTGAAAAGTACCAGTCCGCCACCCCAGCTATTTCTAAATCACTAATCCTCACCTCCATGGCGACAAATAAAGTAAGTTTCTTACAAGTATCATTATCACTGCAGGACGAGGAATAGCTAAACATGCTTCACTACACACCGTAGCTCACCGGTGTCACAATATAAACAAACACCATTGGTGGATCTACACCTAACATCCACTGTAATGATACCAAGTACAGTAGCGTATATTTTTTAGCATCAAGATATCTTCTTTCGTTTTAAAAAAGTGTATATTATGTTTATAAACCCAGGAAATATGTCCCTGGACACATGAGGACTTTGAATATGACCAATGTATGATCCTGTAACTACTTGGTATTGGATTGATACCTAAATTTGTGGTCTCATCCCAAACTAATGTAGTATCAAACAACAGAAGAATAAGTGATTATTACATTTTAACAGAAGTGTAGATAGAACATGTTGAAAGAGAAAGTAAGCAGATATTAACAGTAAATGAACAAGTAGATTAATAATTAATTTTCTACCACTTGTCCTTAATAATTTTGACAAAATAATAGAATGGAAATTGACACAATATGTTACTGCATATGTCAGCAGACTATTTAGAAGCCTTTGTTTGTTTACTTACTAATAAAAGACAAGTTGTCTTGTATGTTCACTATTTTATTTAAGGACAAACTTGCAATAAGAAAAGTATGTTTAATGTACCCTAAGATTTTTTGTTAAAATAAAGCCAATAATTACATTTTTTGTGGTCCCCTTTATTTAGAAAAGTACCGGGATCGGGACAACAACACTAGTATGTACTGTATACATTGTCAAAAATAAGGGCTGTTACCAACATTACTTTTTCTTTTTAGGTATCTTGTATTTTTTTTTTTTATAAATACGATATATGCTTTATAAATAAAACGGGAAAATATATATTGGCATTCATGTCATGTGTGTATACCGTATATATAATGGGTATAGAATTACTTATGTTGCCATATATATTTTTGTCCATGTCGCACAGCACTAGATTCACCATTTAGAGTTATGTAAATGAAATCTTTCCTCCCCCAATATGTGTTTTCCTTGTGTTTGTTTGACTTTTGCAGTCCTTTTTCTCTGGGCCAATGTTGGGAGTACTAGTACTGGGTGGAGTCACCCACAGTGGCTTTCCTTTGTTTACATCCTTTCATGCTGCAGCGAGAAAGAGGTCAGGGGTCATCAGTTTAATTGGCTCATTTTTGGCCCTCATGTTGTGACAGAGCAAGCGTTATCTGCAGCCAAAATGTGCAGGACGTTCGCTTCCTCCGAGGTTCCACTCAAAGGCAGGGACATTTAATGGAAATTTATTCCTGTGCTTTTAACTCAGGAAATTAAAGTTTTTGTCCGTTCAAACAGTGGATGACCTCGTCTCTTGAGTAAATGGAAACTTCGTTGAGTCTGCAGCTTATTTTTTTTTATATATATATTTTTGTCTCTGACCATGACTAATGACTTTTACATATTTTTTAAATGTTCATGGTGGTTAATCGACTAAACAAGCTTTTTTCATTTCCTAGCATTTATCCTGCTCTTGATCAAGGGTAAGCTGGAACCTATTCCAGATGACTTTGGGCGAGAACACCCTGGCAGTGGAATTACAACACACATTTAATTTAATCACAATGTATCCAAGAAGGCTCGCTGTAGTCTAGAGCAGTGTTTTTCAACCACTGTGCCGCGGCACACTAGAGTGCCGTGAGATACAGTCTGGTGTGCCGTGGGAGATTATGTAATTTCACATATTTGGGTTAAAAATATTTTTTGACAACCATTAATTATAATCTGCAAATTATGTGCCGATGTTGTGTGTCGGTGCTGTCTAGAGCTCGGCAGAGTAACCGTGTAATAATCTTCCATATCAGTAGGTGGCAGCCGGTAATTAATTGCTTTGTAGATGTCGGGAACACGTCGTGTGAGATGACAAGAGTTTGTCGTCGTATCTAATGCTTAAACCAAAAATAAACAAAAGGTGAGTGCCCCTAAGAAAAGGCATTGAAGCTTAGGGAAGACTATGCAGAACGAAACTAAAACCTAACTGGCTACAAAATAAACAAAAACAGAATGCTGGGACAACAGCAAAGACTTACTGTGGAGCAAAGACGGCGTCCACAAAGTACATCTGAACATGACATGACAATCAACAATGTCCCCACAAAGAAGGATAAAAACAACTGAAATATTCTTTATTGCTAAAACAAAGTAGATGCGGGAAATATCGCTCAAAGGAAGACATGAAACTGCTACAGGAAAATACCAAAAAAATAGGAGCGTAAGACCAGAACTAAAACACCACACACAGGAAAACATCAAAAAATACAAAATAAGTCAGGGTGTGATGTGACAGTACACCTACTTTGAGACAAGAGCTATAGTGATGCTTGGTTGGTTATGGTTTAAAGTCATATCCAAAAATTGCGACTTTATACTGTCAACTGAGTTTCGTTTTTTAGTGATTTCTGCTGGTGGTGTGCCTCTGCGTTTGTTCAACGCAAAAAATGTGCCTTGTCTCAAAAAAGGTTGAAAAACACCGGTCTAGAGACTGCATTTAGAGAGAAAGAACCATCATTTGGTTTTGCCGATTTCTTTTTTAAATCAACAATACATGCACCTGGGGATAGGTTGATTGGCACCACTAAATTGGCCCTAGTGTGTGAATGTGAGTGTGAATGTTGTCTGTCTATCTGTGTTGGCCCTGGGATGAGGTGGCGACTTGTCCAGGGTGTAGGGTCCAGCACCCCCGTGACCCAGAGAGGGACAAGCGGTAGAAAATAGATGGATGGATGGACTATTACTACACTGCAGACAATCTGTAAAAAAATATTAAATACCAAAGCATGAAAATAACAATGATCTGTCAAATATTGTCTTCTGCCTTCCTTAGTCGGACACTAAAATACAATTCTTCGTACCACAGTCATAACGGTCACTTAAAGGGGAACTGCTCTTTTTTGGAATTTTACCGATCGTTCACAATCATTATGAGAGACAAGACCACAAAAGATTTTTGTTTTTTTCGCTTTCTAATAGAGATGTCTGATAAAATCGGACTGCCGATATTATCGGCCGACAAATGCTTTAAAATTTAATATCGGAAATTATCGGTATCTGTTTCAAAAAGTACTATTTATGACTTTTACTACAATATACACGGTTGCATTAAAAATAGTAAACAACACATAAAACTTCATATTTACAACTTTAAGACTTGCTCACATAACACATTTGCATACAGACAAGGTAGACTGCAATCCTTTCACAGAAGCTTTAAACTCATTTAATGTAACAAGGGTTTGAAGTTGAAGATTCGATTGTAGGTTATTCCAAGTCTTCGGTGCTGAAAACCTAAATGCTTTCTTGCCCAGTTCAGTTCTTACTTTGGGGACGACAAATTGCAGAGCATTCATTGAACGAAGATTGTGACTTCCTTGTTTCTTTGTTAAAAGAAAAGACAGATCAGATGGAGTGATACCCAGAATGGTTTTGTAGATGAACACATACCAATGATTGAGGCGTTGAGCACATAAAGACGTCCAGTTAACCATTGAGTATAACACACAATGGTGAGTAATCATGGCACCCACCTGTTCCCAATTACCCTGTCCACCTGTGGGATGTTCCAAATAAGTGTTTGATGAGTATTCCTCAACTTTTTTGAAACATGTTGCAGGCATCAAAATCCAAATGTGCTAATATTTGCCAATAAGAACAACGTTTTGCAGTTGGAACGTTAAGTATCTTGTCTTTGCAGTCTATTCAATTGAATATAAGTTGAAAAGGATTTGCAAATCATTGTATTCTGTTTTTTTTTTATTTTTTATTATTTTTTGTCATAAAAAAATACAATCATGTGTGCTTACGGACTGTATCCCTACAGACTGTATTGATATATAATGTAGGAACCAGAAATATTAATAGCAGAAAGAAACAACCCTTTTGTGCGAATGAGTGTAAATGGGGGAGGGAGGTTTTTTGGGTTGGTGCACTAATTGTAAGTGTAGCTTGTGTTTTTTATGTTGATTTAATAATTTAAAAAAAATATATATTTTTTTTTAAATTTTTAATTTTTTTTTAAATTTATTTTTATTTTATTTTTATTTTTGTCCTGTCCAGGCAAATCATATAGTTGTTGATGTTGATGATTTTTTTTATTTAAAAAAAAAAAAATTATTTCTTGAGCGGCCCTGTGGTTGGAGACCACTGATTTACACAACGTGCCAACTTCACTGGTTTTAGGTTAGTTAGATTTTCCGAAACTGTTGGTCAATTTTCAAATGTTGTGACCTCCAGTGCCTGTGACTTCGACTGCACTGATATGGGCAAGGTTGTTGCAGACCTCTTTTCACTGGCAGTGACAGCATGACATGACAGCCTTTATAGCATATCAAGTTCTAGCCTGCTATGCCGGGAACATATAAGCATTACACGACAGGTGATTCTGACTATGGACACTTGAAGCCCAGGGATTGAGCAGTGCATCTGTTCCAGCCTACATTGGACACTTCTAGTAAAGAGAAAAACAAACCCCTCAACAGGGTTTGGGAGGGGGGGACTGCTACTTAGTGGTAAAATGAAGGCCAAAACAATCAGAAAGATCTCCTCTGTCAGATAGTTATTATTGTATGAAATCCAGTGTTTGTCTGCTCCTCCATAATAAAAGTCTCTGTCAGATGCCTTCTCCTTTCTGGCACATCTAGTCATACGGTGGTGCTGTTCTTTCTGTGAGATAATGTTTATTCTCTCCCCATCTGGTTTTTATTTAGAAGTTGCTGCCATAGAGCAGTTTTTTTTCTGGTTCCTCCACAACTCTTGATGAGTCTGAATGTATTTGTCCAAGATTAGCAGCCTCTTTCCTTCTCCAGTTTTGTAAGTGTGTTAAAACCCATCCATCACAATCCTGCAGTACTGGGTTTTATTTTTCCAAAACAAAGCGTCATTTTGGGCGTTTCTACTTCTTTCTCTATCCCTTCAAACCCATGAGACTTTCACCGGTAGTTTATCTTAATCCAAAAGCTTTTTAGGCCCTGCCCATAAAACGGTCTTGTGCAAAGTGTAAAAGTCAAAGTGTCTCATTAAAATGTGCACAGCGTTTGTGTGCAAATGCAGGCAAAATATACTGTGTTTGTCTTTAAATCGATGGTTGGGAGGGTTGCTCGATATACATCATTTTTTCTGCAGGCGAGCTACTTTTCAATTGACCAAGTCGAGGAGATCTACCTCATTCATATATATAATTTATCTTTATTTATTTATAAAAGACAGGTTTTTGTTAACAAGTTAAAGGTGTTTTAATGATAATATAAGCATGTTTAAATGAGAACATTATCACCAGACGCACATTATTATACATAAACTGTGTTTACCAATAATTTAGCTTAAAAACATTTCTTTTTTTCAATCATTAGAGTACATTCGGGTAGTCTTGTGTAATGCAATATTTTGTGTCTATTTAGGTATGGTCAACCTGAGTGCTGAAATCGTGGAAAAATATATGTTCTTAGCGCGCCTGAAATGGGCTGTCTGCACTCTCAAAGTGCATGTTGTTGCCAAATGTATTTCATATGCTGTAAACCTAGTTCATAATTGTTAGTTTCCTTTAATGCCAAACAAACACATACCAATCGTTGGTTAGAAGGCGATCGCCGAATTCGTCCTCGCTTTCTCCCGTGTCGCTGGATGTCGTGTCGTTTTTGTCGGTTTCGCTTGCATACGGTTCAAACTGATATGGCTCAATAGCTTCAGTTTCTTCTTCAATTTCGTTTTCGCTACCTGCCTCCACACTACAACCATCCGTTTCAATACATGCGTAATCTGTTGAATCTCTTAAGCCGCTGAAATCCGAGTCTGAATCCGAGCTAATGTCGCTATATCTTGCTGTTCTATCCGCCATGTTTGTTTGTATTGGCATCACTGTGTGACGTCACAGGAAAATGGACGGGTGTATATAACGATGGTTAAAATCTGGTTCAATGTTAGGCTTAGGTTTTAGCAGATTTTCCATATTTTTCCTACAGACTGCATTTGGTGACCTCAAACAACAAGGCTATGGATTGATTCACACTGGTTTTCGCCTTTTGAAGGGTACTGGAAAAACTGGAAAATTTATCTTGAAAGTCCTTAAAAAGTGCTTGAATTTGGCCATGGAAAATGTGTACGAACTCAGAGTTTAAAAAAAATGAACAGACCAAGATTGTTGAAGGATGGCTGTTTCAATGAACGTTTTTGTTGTTTTGAGTCAGAAAATGCAAACATTTGAAACGTTAGCATTACAGCTAACATTGGAAAAACACATGCTTGTTAAGTATTTTGGTATAATGAGCAACAATGTTGAATACGGTGCTGTAGTAGCATCTGCTACGTGCCAACACCATAATATCTCATGGAGTCCGATTACTAGTCTTTGCTCACATATCACCAATGAGCAGACACATGGTATTTAAAAACCTTTTAGAGAGCATTTATTTACTCATTTCCATGTTTCCATGTTTTTCAATTAGCAACACGTAGGTCGTAAAGATTAGTATCTAACATCCAGGAAACCTGGCTGGCACACCGAAGACGACAACCTTTTGTTCACAAAGCACATTGTAACATGTGTTGAGGCTGGCCTGGGCTTGTTCTATCGAAACATTCTGCCTCCGGTTTATCCAAAACACATTGAAAATGATTCTATATTGCCATGCGGTTGAAGATGGCTCAACCAAATGAAATTGACACAGGCTTTAAGTAAATTTTTTGTAAAAAAATCACACTTTCAACTGACTTGGATGAACACGATTACGCATGCACCTCCTGGTACCCCAGCACCTCCAAAACCCTCAAATCTAAACTCCAAACATCCCAGAACAAGCTAGTCAGATTACTTCTAGACCTCCACCCGAGATCCCACCTCACTCCTACCCACTTCTCCAAGGTGGGCTGGCTCAGGGTGGAGGACAGAGTAAAACAACTTGCACTGAGCCTAGTCTATAAAATCCGCTACACCTCCCTGATACCGAAGTACATGTCAAACTACTTCCTTAACGTAAATGACCGCCATAACCACAACACCAGGGGGAGCTCTACTAACCACGTTAAACCCAGATTCCGATCTAACAAAGGTCTTAACTCATTCTCTTTCTATGCCACATCAATGTGGAATGCGCTCCCAACAGGTATAAAAGAAAGGGCATCTCTATCCTCCTTCAAAACCGCAATAAAAGTACACCTCCAGGCAACTTCAACCCTAAACTAACACCCTCCCCGGATTGTTAATAATCAAATGTAAACAATCAAATGTAGATACTTTTCTTATGCCTTCTGATCTCTCTCTCTCTCTCTCTCTCTCTCTCTCTCTCTCTCTCTCTCTCTCTCTCTCTCTCTCTCTCTCTATCTCTCTCTCTCTCTCTCTCTCTCTCTCTCTCTCTCTCTATGTCCACTACTTGCTGTACATATCCTACCAAGTCAGACCTACACTGTTTCAATATCCATTTCTCTGTTCTCAATTGTTGATGACTGATGATAACAACCAAACTTAACCCCCCTCCACACCCTGAATTGTAAATAATGTAAATAATTCAATGTATACACCCTGATGATTATCTTGTGTGATGAGTGTATTATGATGATAGTATATATGATAGTATATATCTGTATCATGAATCAATTTAATTGGACCCCGACTTAAACAAGTTGAAAAACTTATTCGGGTGTTACCATTTGGTGGTCAATTGTACGGAATATGTACTTCACTGTGCAACCTACGAATAAAAGTCTCAATCAGTCAATCAAAAACACAGAACACAATTGATATACTCTCCTCCACGTTTAACATCTCTATTAAAGCTTGTATAGCTACTGTATATTTACAGTGTATATTCACCCTCGTGCACAGAGATTTAGAGGGGTCAGATCACTTGGTTAGTCTTACAATGATGTAAAGACTTGTGTACGGAATTAATTACTTGCAGAAACCAGAGGAAAGTAATCCCTCGCTAGAAAATACGTACATACCACATGTGTCCTTATCATCTGTCAGTATATCACACACACATCCTTGGACGAGGTTTATGCATGCATCCTTACAGCAGTTTTTCATTTATGTTCGTCTTTGTCTTTTGGAGAAAATGTATTTCAGATGTAGTCTAATGTTAGTCATCAAAATTGATTTAGTTTTAGTCTAGCTTTAATCAACAAAATCACGCAACATTTTAATCAGCTGAACTTAAAGTACATTTAGTTGACAATGAATAACACAATTAACACAAATGTAGCATGATCTTATTGTCAGGAATGGTGTTTGATGCATACAATGGTCAATGCCAATAAATATCTTTCAGGCACGTTTTTTATTTTTTATGCTACGTCGCTGACAAAGCAGGTATGTACCTGTGTTGCTGAATGGACTTACGATTAGGGATGATGTTTGATAAGAAGTTATCGAGTTCGAGCCTATTATCGAATCCTCTTATTGAACCGATTCCTTATCGATTCTTTTATCGAATCCAGATAGGTTGTTGTATATGGAAAAAAATACACAATATTTGGTTTAACAAAAGCTCACTTTTATTATATAAGAAAAAAATAAAATCTAATAAATAAATGAATATAGACTGTTACCCCCCTAAAAAAATAAAATAAAAAAAATACATTTTGACTGTTGTTACCCAAAGTATATTAAGTGGGATTTTTCAGAAAAACAAATATATACAGTAACACAAAAACAACCTGTCTCTGTGATCACTATAGGTGTATAAATAATAATATCGTGTTAAATAAAATCAGTCCCTTGGGCACAAAACTGAAAATAATACAGCTCTCCAAAAAGTGCACTTCTGCTGCTATTTGACATAACTGTTTGTTATGATGCTTTGACATTTTTGCACTTTATTTCTTTATTGAAAGAAAATTCTACGAAGAGAAAAGTTGTTTGCAAATGTGGTTACAATGCTAAAAAATGAAAAGTTAAAGCTAAAAAAAGAAATACACTTTATTGAGTTAACATTATTTCTTTATAGGGGGAAAGATGTGATGTTATGAGCTAGGAATATAACAACTACACTACCCGAAAAGTGTTGCATGTCGCTACCCGGCAGCTAAGAATGAGGTTATGAGCACGCTGTGAAAGTAAACGTCAAGAACTCAGCCAACACGACTCGTCTGCATTATTTATAATTAGACAGACAACACATATACAGTGTGATTGTGTTTTGTTTACAAGGAAATAAAAACAAAAGTTAAAAAAGGGAGATATGTTGTATATATATATGTATGTGCTGCGGTTGCTTTAAGAACGTTGCGACAGCTGCTGTAAAGGAGGTGCGTTGCTAGCCTGGTTGCTATGTTTCAGGTTGGTCGTAAAAGTGTTCGTCATGTGTTTGTACCCTGCTCAAATCTCTCAGTAAAGTTATTCATTGGATTATACCTTTTGTTTTGAACTTTATTACACCTTGGAGCGCTTTTTCCGGTCCATTGTTTTTCCTGCTTTCGCTATCTGCGCCTAATGACTGAGCTACGTGACGTCATTTCTTGTGACGTCTCAAAGGGCATTTCTGGTCGGGACGGGATTGGTCCCAGGGATTCGAATAAAGAACCAACTCTTTTTCTTTATTATAGTGGTCTCGATAACGGGTACCGGTTCTCAAAAAGGGATTTGAGTCTCAGGACTCGGTTTTTTTCTTATTGAACAACCGGGAAAACCAGTTTCGAGTATCATCCCTACTTACGATGCATACCTTTTATTATAATCTGTTTAGGAACGCAATAAAACCGGAAGCAGCAAATACACATAGCTTTAACTTGCAGGTGTGTAGATGCCATTATCGATGACTCGCCTGCTGATGGCATCTTATAGCGTCAAAAATAAAATGTGTCTTCTTCACTTTCTCTCAGGTGTACACATATTACGGTGTGGAACATGTTAAAAATCCACACATTATTGTTATCTAACTTCCTTATCTCACAAGGAAAATAATCTTATTGTCACTGCTTTGTAACTTACCCCCACCCCTCTCTCATATGTACGCTGTTAAAGAGCTGTGATTGGATGTAGTACCAACTTGTCCCACCCATCTACAAGATGACATTCAATATGATTGGATTTCGTATCTGTCAACATTTTCGTCTTGTTTTTATTCGTCGATGAAAATGTCAGGTAATTTTGTTACATATATTGTATTTTGATTCTTTATCTTCTTATTTCAATCAGGAGAAATCATTGTTGATGATAATTAAGACAAAAATAATTAGTCACTATTATTAATACTGTGTGTTTGGAGAAAAACAGCTGGTTATCTGTTCGTAGTAGTATTAACAAATACAAACCCTGTTTCCATTAGAGTTGGGAAATTGTGTTGGATGTAAATATAAACGGAATACAATGATTTGCAAATCCTTTTCAACCCATATTCAGTTGAATGCACTACAAAGACAAGATATTTGATGTTCGAACTCATAAACTTTTTTTTTTTTTTTTGCAAATAATAATTAACTTAGAATTTCATGGCTGAAACACGTGCCAAAGTAGTTGGGAAAGGGCATGTTCACCGCTGTGTTACATGGCCTTTCCGTTTAACAACACTCAATAAACGTTTGGGAACTGAGGAGACACATTTTTTAAGCTTCTCAGGTGGAATTCTTTCCCATTCTTGCTTGATGTACAGCTTAAGTTGTTCAACAGTCCGGGGGTCTCCGTTGTGGTATTTTAGGCTTCATAATGCGCCACACATTTTCAATGGGAGACAGGTCTGGACTACAGGCAGGCCAGTCTAGTACCCGCACTCTTTTACTATGAAGCCACGTTGATGTAACACGTGGCTTGGCATTGTCTTGCCGAAATAAGCAGGGGCGTCCATGGTAACGTTGCTTGGATGGCAACATATGTTGCTCCAAAACCTGTATGTACCTTTCAGCATTAATGGCGCCTTCACAGATGTGTAAGTTACCCATGTCTTGGGTACTAATACACCCCCATACCATCACACGTGCTGGCTTTTCAACTTTGCGCCTATAACAATCCGGATGGTTCTTTTTCTCTTTGGTCCGGAGGACACAACGTCCACAGTTTCCAAAAACTATTTGAAATGTGGACTCGTCAGACCACAGAACACTTTTCCACGTTGTATCAGTCCATCTTAGATGAGCTCAGGCCCAGCGAAGCCGACGGCGTTTCTGGGTGTTGTTGATAAACGGTTTTCGCCTTGCATAGGAGAGTTTTAACTTGCACTTACAGATGTAGCGACCAACTGTAGTTACTGACAGTGGGTTTCTGAAGTGTTCCTGAGCCCATGTGGTGATATCCTTTACACACTGATGTCGCTTGTTGATGCAGTACAGCCTGAGGGATCGAAGGTCACGGGCTTAGCTGCTTACGTGCAGTGATTTCTCCAGATTCTCTGAACCCTTTGATGATATTACGGACCGTAGATGGTGAAATCCCTAAATTCCTTGCAATAGCTGGTTGAGAAAGGTTTTTCTTAAACTGTTCAACAATTTGCTCACGCATTTGTTGACAAAGTGGTGACCCTCGCCCCATCCTTGTTTGTGAATGACTGAGCATTTCATGGAATCTACTTTTATACCCAATCATGGCACCCACCTGTTCCCAATCAGCCTGCACACCTGTGGGATGTTCCAAATAAGTGTTTGATGAGCATTACTCAACTTTATCAGTATTTATTGCCACCTTTCCCAACTTCTTTGTCACGTGTTGCTGGCATCAAATTCTAAAGTTAATGATTATTTGCCAAAAGAAAAATGTTTATCAGTTTGAACATCAAATATGTTGTCTTTGTAGCATATTCAACTGAATATGGGTTGAAAATGATTTGCAAATCATTGTATTCCGTTTATATTTACATCTAACACAATTTCCCATTTCATATGGAAACGGGGTTTGTAACGACAAAATGCAGTTTGGCTTTGTATTGAAGTTGCTATCTGTGAGCAAAAGGCTTTAAAGGGGAACTGCACTTTTTCTTGGAATCTCACTATCATTATGAAAGGCATGACGATGGATGTTTTTTTGAATGCATTCTAAATATTAAATAAATGATTGTGAACGATTGGCAAAATTCCCCAAAAAAGTGCAGTTCCCCTTTAAGGAAACATTAAAGGGGCTGAGATACTGATTAATTGGCAACAATGGCAGATAGCCAGATTCATGGTGGGTGCTAAGATACTGAAAAATGAATTTTTGAGACTACAATTTTTGAAACTGGTACTTTATCTCAGTGTTTTTCAACCTTTTTTGAGCCAAGGCACATTTTTTGCTTTAAAAAATGCGGAGGCACACCACCAGCAGAAATCATTAAAAAACAAAACTCAGTTGACAGTAAAAAGTCGTTGTCGCAATTGTTGGATATGACTTTAAACCATAACCAATCATGCATCAATATCGCTCTTGTCTCAAAGTAGGTGTACTGTCACCACCTGTCACATCACGCCCTGACTTATTTTGAGTTTTTTGCTGTTTTCCTGTGTGTAGTGTTTTAGTTATTGTCTTGCGCTCCTATTTTTTTGGGTATTTTCCTGTAGCAGTTTCATGTCTTCCTTTCAGCGATATTTCCCGCACCTGCTTTGTTTTAGCAATCAAAAATATTTCAGTTGTTTTTATCCTTCTTTGTGGGGACATTGTTGCTTGTCATGTCTTGTTCGGATGTACATTGTGGACGCCGTCTTTGCTCCACAGTAAGTCTTTGCTGTCGTCCAGCATTCTGTTTTTGTTTACTTTGCAGCCAGTTCAGTTTTAGTTTCGTTCTGCATAGCCTTCCCTAAGCTTCAATGCCTTTTCTTAGCGGCACTCACCTTTTGTTTATTTTTGCTTTAAGCATTAGACACAATTTTACCTGCACACTGCCTCCCGCTGTTTCCGACATCTACAAAGCAATTAGCTACCGGCTGCCACCTACTGATATGGAAGAGTATTACATGGTTACTCTGCTGAGCTCTAGACATCACCGACACTCAACAACAACACATCATTTGCAGACTATAATTACTGGTTTGCAAAAAATATTTTTAACCCAAATAGGTGAATTTAGATAATCTCCCACGGCACATCAGACTGTATCTGAGATACACTGCTTTATCTAGTTGTCCAATTCGGTAAGTAGCACGTTTTTTGTAGACAATGTTATCTTTTCCTCGGGACTGAATCTGAGTCATCCTATATCCCGCTGACCTTTATTTTGTTGACGAAAACCTGACTCTATCTGTTGCAGATTTCTACTTTGAGGCGACAAGGACGGAGTCTCTACCCCACGTTGCCCGACAATGCAGAGAAGGAGGCTCACAGTCTGTTTGTCCAAGAGGTAAACGTGCTTTTATTCGCCATTTTATGTCATTTAAACCAGTTGTCGCCAGCCATTCTGAGTCCACGGACTATAATTCCTAGTTGGTTAGATAATAGTCAGAAAATGCTTCCTCTGTTATCAAATCAAAACCACAAAATGAGTACTGACACAACCCTGGATGTATTTTCCAGAGGCAAGATGATAATTTACATGTGTAGGTGACAGGCACAGTGTTTTTTTTTTTTTTTTTACCATCCACAGACAGGAATGGCAGTGACTTCAATGCCATTGTGGAAAGTACTGGGAATTTCCTATTTCAATTTAATCCGAAAAAAACGAAACAAATACATTCTTTCCATACTCAACACACAAGTGGATGGGGCTTTAGCATGGAAGTAAGCAACAAGTTGGAGTTAGAGCTGCAGATAAGGGTTATTTGAGTAATCAATCAATTAGTTTGTTTCATTAATGGAGTAAATTGGATAAAACACACTAAAAGACAATATAACATACATCCATAAACGTGGACGCATGTAAAAAAGTGCAATATATTTATCCGTACAGTAATCTATTTATTTATTTATATATATTTATATATATTTATTTATTTATTTTATATATATTTATTTATTTATTTTATATATATATTATTTATATATATTTATTTATTTATATATGCACCTTATTGCTTTTTTATCCTGCACTACCATGAGCTTATGTAACGAAATTTCGTTCTTATCTGTGCTGTAAAGTTCAAATTTGAATGACAATAAAAAGGAAGTCTAAGTTTATAGCAGAAATGCGTATTTTCGGGAAAATAGCTGAAATAAGCAAAACATGTTCTACATGTCAAAACCTTCATTCTTTTTCCCTAATAAATGCACATCAAATTGAACTATTAACATGTGTGCATTGATAAAAAAAAAAAATGAGTGACCTATTGCTCGGTAGTGCGAAAACTACAGTACAGGCCCAAAGTTTGGACACCTTCTTATTTCAATGTGTTTTCTTTATTTTCAAGATTATTTACATTGTAGATTGTCCCTGAAGGCATCAAAACTATGACACCTGTGAATTGAAAACCATTTCAGGCGACTACCTCTTGAAGCTCATGGAGAGAATGCCAAGAGTGTGCAAAGCAGTAATCAGAGCAAAAGGTGGCTATTTTGAAGAAACTAGGATATAGAAGACAAGCGGTAGAAAATGGATGGATGGATAGAATGTAAAACATCCAAGACTCGCTGAGAGACAAGGTGGACAGGGGTGATGGTTTAGTTCCTGGCCTACATGCAGAACCTTGGTCCTAGACCAGCTTGACTTCAGGCTAAGTTCTTGATGTCCTCGTCAAACATGCTTCGAGCTTGGCCGAGCTGGTTTTTAACTGGTTTTTCAGTTATTTCACCTTTTTTTTTTGTTAAGTACATAACTCCACATGTGTTCATTCATAGTTTTGATGTGACAATCTACAATGTAAATAGTCATGAAAATAAAGAAAATGCATTGAATGAGGTGTGTTCAAACTTTTGGCCTGTACTGTATATCCGCGCATTTAAAGTAATTTAGATACTGCATGCGGCCCCAATTTTATCCATTTAATTGGCTACACTCATTCAACAATTAATCGAAACAACAGAAAACAAATTCAAACTTTTTAAACTATTTAATCGATTAGTCATTGCAGCCCTAGCCAAAATAATATTATTTTCCTAATTTCTTTGTATATTTTCCAAGTAAAATAAACACCCTTTGTCAAAAGAAAGCATTTTCACTAAATTTGCAATTTGTATTTTTTTTTTAACTTTTGAAAGTTTTCCACAGCCCAGTGGTTGGGACCCCTACATCAAACTAAGGCCCCTTCTACACTAAGCCGGCTAAAGTTATCCAGGGTAAATCCCACCTAATTTTATCCTTGTCCACACACACAAAGTCATTTAAGACCCCCTCCCCAACTTCCGTCCGCCGGCGCAACGCGACCTAATACGCATGCGCGGAAAATGCGCACGTCATAGTCACCTCCATTGTTGCTTTGTGTGCAAGTTCTTAAATGTAACTTATCTGAACAATATCCAGTGTTGTGGTATTTCAATTAACTGGAATCCAGTGTGTTGTGGGGCCCTATTGTCGTGAATCACACCTGAGCCATCATAAATTAATCAAATATTTAATAAACACATGAAAGTAAACAATCTCATAAAGAACATTTGACAACAATCAAACTAGGGATCTAGATATCTGGTCAGGACACTCCTCACTCTTTTGCCTTCACCTTCATTGTCCATTCCTTTTTGGTGACTTTATATACTCTGGACCTAGACGTTGAGTCCGCGACATACATGGCAGACAATAACTGATACAGTCTGCTTTGCCAGTCTAAATGCATTCGATGTTTTCCATAGTCTTCCCTCGACGGCCAGGTAATACAAAGCAAAACCTTCTTTATCACATCCACGGGAGCTCGCATTCTCGTTGTCTCGCCTTTGACAAATGGACAAAGTTTTTCACTAAGTAGAATCACAGCTGACCTGGACATTGGAAAGTTCTCTTGCCGTCTGAGAAGTGTTGTATCCCAAACAGCTGCAATCGCTTTCTCTTAAGGTATTCATGTGTGATTTCCATGTCTGTACATGTAGAATAATGAGAAACACGGGCATGTCTGGATGACTAGCCTCCATATTTCCAGTGGTTAGCTCCGAGTTACGAAACCGCCTTATTATAAAACTGGCTGTGGCGTGTTCTTTCTGACGTCACTTCCTGTGTGGGGCGCGGTCTTTCTGGCGTCACTTCCTCTCCGAACTCAGTTTGTAAACGATCAATGAGTCCATACAAAGCTAAGAGCCGGAGATTCAAGGAATAGACGGCGCACTTACCCGTGTAAAAAATTGTCAGAGGAGTGGGACCTTAAACGATAGTTTAGTGTGGCTGAAACGGGGCTTAGGCTAAATAATTATTCGTTTAAGGGGTTATCCGGCTTAGTGTAGACATAGCCTCAGGTTACAGCCATACGCACCCTTCAGACCCACAAAATATTTCCAGTCATTAAAAGGATAGTAAATGAAACAAAAAAAGTTGACTAATTCAAGAGCAGGGTAATAAAAACAGACAGAAGTCTTGTGGAAATTGTTTCCCACAAGACGGGAAGGAGGTTGTGAAACGTAATCACGAGCCAAGCTGTGACAGTAATGTGAGTCATTACCTAATTTGTTACTTGAATTAGCAGTAATGCATGTAGCACATCAGAGAACGTCAGGAAAGCGGTTTAATTCACATGAAATGTAGCCTCTGTCTGACTCTCTGCCGCCTCTTGCATAAATGAATGCAGTCATTAATGATCATTACGCTGTTAACTAAACTATTTATGTTGTTTCTCATCTGGCTTGTGTGTGTAAAGGAAGGGATGGGAATGAGAAAGTAATATCTAGTAGAATCTGGTACTTCTCTAACTGTGTTTTATAGCGATGCCAATGAGTCTCGAATTCGAAACACTTAAGATGAAACGTATTACAGATTTCAAAAAGACACAAACATTCAAAATGTGGTAATTTATTGACATCAAAGTGCAAGGTTACTTTTTTGTGTGAATGAGATTTGAAACATCTGCTGTTTCAGTACATCCAGTACAGGCCAAAAGTTTGGACACACCATCTCATCCACAACCCAACTGGTGGTCCCTACCCCATTGATAAAGCAAGAAATTCCACTAATCAACCCTGATACGGCACACCTGTGAAGTGAGAACCATTTCAGGTGACTCCCTCTTGAAGCTCGTGGAGAGAATGCCAAGAGTGTGCAAAGCAGTAATCAGAGCAAAGGGTGGCTATTTTGAAGAAACTAGAATATAAAACATGTTTTCAGTTATTTCACCTTTTTTTGTTAAGTACATAACTCCACATGTGTTCATTCCTAGTTTTGATGTGACTATCTACAATGTAAATAGTCATGAAAATAAAGACAACGCAAGGTGTATCCCAACTTTTGGCCTGTACTGTACATAAAGGTTGTTCAATTTAGAAACACAATAAGCAGGGTGCTAAGAATATGCTGAGCTAACAACAATGTTGGCAGTGTTAAAGGGGAACATTATCACAATTTCAGAATTGTTAAAACCATTAAAAATCAGTTCCCAGTGGCTTATTATATTTTTCGAAGTTTTTTTCAAAATTTTACCCATCACGCAATATCCCTAAAAAAAGCTTCAAAGTGCCTAATTTTAACCACCCGTCCATTTTCCTGTGACGTCACATAGTGAAGCCAACACAAACAAACATGGCGGAAAGAACAGCAAGCTATAGCGACATTAGCTCGGATCCAGACTCGGATTTCAGCGGCTTAAGCGATTCAACAGATTACGCATGTATTGAAACGGATGGTTGTAGTGTGGAGGCAGGTAGCGAAAACGAAATTGAAGAAGAAACTGAAGCTATTGAGCCATATCGATGTGAACCATATGCAAGCGAAACCGACGAAAACGACACGACAGCCAGCGACACGGGAGAAAGCGAGGACGAATTCGGCGATCGCCTTCTAACCAACGATTGGTATATGCTTGTTTGGCATTAAAGGAAAGTAACAACTATGAACTAGGTTTACAGCATATGAAATACATTTGGCAACAACATGCACTTTGAGAGTGCAGACAGCCCCAATTTTCATCAATTAATATATTCTGTAGACATACCCTCATGTCAGCAGGCCAGGGAAGCTAGGGTCGATATTCTTCTCTTGATCATCTTCAGGACGGTGTGAGCCAAGACATCCAGGGGGGTTTAGCTCGCTCGTCTGCGGGAACAAACTGCCGCCATTTCTTGCCGTGCTAGCGAGGTCCTTTGTCCCTGAATTGCTCACACACTCCAGCAGATTCAATGGGGGTTTGGCGGCAGATTTTTTTGACTTTATCGTTGGAAATGCATCTGCTTTAAGTGTCGCAGGATATCCACACATTCTTGCCATCTCTGTCGTAGCATAGCTTTCGTCTGTAAAGTGTGCGGAACAAACGTCCAATTTCTTGCCACTTTTGCATCTTTGGGCCACTGGTGCAACTTGAATCCGTCCCTGTTCGTGTTGTTACACCCTCCGACAACACACCGACGAGGCGTGATGTCTCCAAGGTACGGAAAACAGTCGAAAAAACGGAAAATAACAGAGCTGATTTGACTCGGTGTTTGAGAAAATGGCGGATTGCTTCCCGATGTGACGTCACAACGTGACGTCATCGCTCCGAGAGCGAATAATAGAAAGGCGTTTAATTCGCCAAAATTCACCCATTTAGAGTTCGGAAATCGGTTAAAAAATTTTATGGTCTTTTTTTTCTGCAACATCAAGGTATATATTGACGCTTACATAGGTCTGGTGATAATGTTCCCCTTTAAAACAAAAATGTATATTCAATTTAAATAAATCGTTAGCTACTTAATTCAAATAACTCAAAAATAATATTTTCTAAGGGTTTTCATGTCTTCAGAGTAGGATGCTTGCATGATAACGGTAGCTTTGTTCACCATAAAGACCAGAAAGCTATGATGTGTTTTATGAATTTACAGTATGATTGTTATATTCGTATAGTTTAGAAAAAGAAAAAAAAAAGTTTCTTCAGGTTGGATGCATTACCCTGACTGGCTGTACATTTGATGATATAATTAATGTATTTCAAGTTTTATCAGACAGCAGTACCAGTAAATCGTTCTTTGGACAAAAACAAAACACTAACATCATAAAGTTAAAGGTGCTGTTTGCAACTTCCTCACAGTAACATTTTTAAAAACAAAAAATTATAACAACAACAGCAAATTCTTCACAATTACAAAGTTTATTTCATAACATTTTCACAGGCCCGAATAAAATAATTTGGTTTCTCCGGCGGTCACTTGCAAACAAGTACGTGCACCAGCTCATACACGCATACCAAAGCACTCGTGGAGAAGCAACAAACAATTTGCAGTCACGTTGTTTTTTTGATAAAGCTACTAACGCTAGCTCTTCAAATTGCTATTATTAGCTAATCACACCTAAAGCTAATGTGTACGTAATTACGTCATAATTTACAAGAAGCCGTAAAATATACTGTGTAAAATACATTGGAAAGTTGCCGCACTCTAGGCATCTGTGTAATTGTTGCAAACAGCCCCTTTAACTTAATTATAATATTAATATAAATTCATAATAATATCTCTCTCTCTCTCTCTCTCTCTCTCTCTCTCTCTCTCTCTCTCTCTCTCTCTCTCTCTCTCTCTCTCTCTCTCTCTCTCTCTCTCTCTCTCTCTCTCTCTCTCTCTCTCTCTATATATATATATAAATATATATATATATATATATATATATATATATATATATATATATATATATATATATATACCGTATTTTCCGGATTATAAATCGGAGAGACGTACGTGTGAAATGATTAACACATTACCGTAAAATATCAAATAATATTATTTATCTCATTCACGTTAGAGACTAGGCGTATATCAGCCAATCGTCACACACACGTCAACCAATAAAAATTTGGCGGGGGCAGGTCATGGCAGAAGTGCATTGTGGGGAAAAAAAGATGCTACCTGCTACTACTTCCGTACCTATGAAAATTGATCATTTTCAACATTGGCGGTAACTTATAAAAACTTAGAAGGGCTGAACAAAAATGGCACCAAAAAGGAAATCATATACTGCAGGTTACAAGCTGGAAGTAGTGAAATATGCAGCAGAAAATAAATAAAATTTCCCCCAAAAATGCGACTTCATGTTTTTTTTCCTTCTTTATTATGCATTTTCAGCCGGTGCGATTTATACTCTGTAGCGATTTATAATCTGAAAAATACGGTATATTTAATATTTTCTCCATTTACTTTCTTTAACAAGATTTTTAAGTAAATAACTTTGTATGTTTAAAGGGGAACATTATCACAATTTCAGAATGGTTAAAACCATTAAAAATCAGTTCCCAGTGGCTTATTATATTTTTCGAAGTTTTTTTCAAAATTTTACCCATCACGCAATATCCCTAAAAAAAGCTTCAAAGTGCCTGATTTTAACCATCGTTATATACACCCGTCCATTTTCCTGTGACGTCACTTAGTGAAGCCAACACAAACAAACATGGCGGAAAGAACAGCAAGCTATAGCGACATTAGCTCGGATCCAGACTCGGATTTCAGCGGCTTAAGCGATTCAACAGATTACGCATGTATTGAAACGGATGGTTGTAGTGTGGAGGCAGGTAGCGAAAACGAAATTGAAGAAGAAACTGAAGCTATTGAGCCATATCGATGTGAACCATATGCAAGCGAAACCGACGAAAACGACACGACAGCCAGCGACACGGGAGAAAGCGAGGACGAATTCGGCGATCGCCTTCTAACCAACGATTGGTATGTGTTTGTTTGGCATTAAAGGAAACTAACAACTATGAACTAGGTTTACAGCATATGAAATACATTTGGCAACAACATGCACTTTGAGAGTGCAGACAGCCCAATTTTCATCAATTAATATATTCTGTAGACATACCCTCATGTCAGCAGGCCAGGGAAACTAGGGTCGATATTCTTCTCTTGATCATCTTCGGGACGGTGTGAGCCAAGACATCCAGGGGGGTTTAGCTCGCTCGTCTGCGGGAACAAACTGCCGCCATTTCTTGCCGTGCTAGCGAGGTCCTTTGTCTCTGAATTGCTCACACACTCCGGCAGATTCAATGGGGGTCTGGCGGCAGATTTCTTTGACTTTATTGTTGGAAATGCATCTGCTTTGAGTGTCGCAGGATATCCACACATTTTTGCCATCTCTGTCGTAGCATAGCTTTCGTCTGTAAAGTGTGCGGAAAAAAACGTCCAATTTCTTGCCACTTTCGCATCTTTGGGCCACTGGTGCAACTTGAATCTGTCCCTGTTCGTGTTGTTACACCCTCCGACAACACACCGACGAGGCATGATGTCTCCAAGGTACGGCAAACAGTCGAAAAAAGGGAAAATAACAGAGCTGATTTGACTCGGTGTTTGAGAAAATGGCGGATAGCTTCCCGATGTGACACCACGTTGCGACGTCATTTTTCCGAGAGCGAATATTAGAAAGGCGTTTAATTCGCCAAAATTCACCCATTTAGAGTTCGGAAATCGGTTAAAAAAATATATGGTCTTTTTGCTGCAACATCAAGGTATATATTGACGCTTACATAGGTCTGGTGATAATGTTCCCCTTTAAGCAAATCTCTCCATAAGAAACAATGTAAACTTGAACAATATGGTCTAGCCTCAAGAAAAGTCCATATTTTAGTAAAAAGCTATTACACTTGGAACACAATATACAGCTTTATACAGTACTGTATACAAACAAACGTAACAATGGGGTGATGACTTTCTATTTAACAAGTCCAAAACAACAACTAGCTGAACTGTCCTCCTTTGTGTCCGGCCGCCCTGCCGACACGCACACATACTGTCACCAGCCCTGCGGTGCACTAAGTTTGAAATCACAAAACTCAAAACTCCAATGATGAAGAACCAACCATTTATCCATTTTACCTTGTGGGTTAATCTTCTTGGCGTGCAGTGGAAAGAAACTGAGGCAGGGTTGTGGCAGTGTGGACATCGCTGTGGATACTTCCGGAATGTTTCAAAATAATTGCTTGTCCATTGCTTTAGTTTGCTAAAATAATGCTATTTGGTAACAGTAGAAGAGAAAGTCAAACACAAATACAGATAGACGGAGTAGACATTGAAAGGGTAAAAGAAAACACATTTTTGGGTGTAATAATAGATGATTAAATGAATTGGAAATCTCATGTAAAAATTATACAACATAAAGTAGGAAGAAACACATCAATACTGAATAAAGCAAAAAAAAATTCTGGACCAAACATCACTTTATAGTCTTTACTGCTCACTAGTGTTACATATCTGAGTTATTGTGCAGAAATATGGGGAAATAACTACAAATGTGCACTTCATTCACTAACTGTGTTACAAAAACAATTCAGTTATAATAATACATAATGTTGGATATAGAGAACAACCATACAAACTCTTTATTTATTGAATCACAAATATTGAAATTCAATGATTTGGTGCATTTGCAAACAGCTAAAATGATGTACAAAGCAAACTATAACCTGCTAGCCAAGAATGTACAACAATTCTTCTCAACAAAACAGGAGAAATTTAACCTTAGAGTAAAATGTAATTTAAAACATTTGTATGCATGTACAACACTTAAAACCTTTAGCAGATCAGTATGTGGAATTAAATTATGGAACGGATTAAGCATAAAAATGAAACAAATTACCAATATGATTCACTTTAAGAGACTGTTCAAACTACAAGTGTTCACAAAGTACACAGAACAAGAATTATGATGAACATCTTGAACCCTTTTTTTCTCTTTTGTAATATTGTTTATGTGTTTAATATTTGTTTACTTATCATGGTATATTATTCATTTATTATTTATTTGTTCCTTGTTCTGTTGCAGAGAACAAGGAAATAGGATAAAATTGCTATGGTATGAAAAGGGGTAAGATTAAATAAGCTCAGCTTCTTCCTACTCCTTTTCGGACGTGTTTTAATGAAACAACTGGAAATATGTGATGCATTACATTGTATTGTATGCATGTTCCAACTGAACTGAGATTTATATTGAACTAGCAAAACTAGAAAAACACTATAAGAAGGCTAAAAAAACCCCACTAAAAAAGCACTGAGCACATTGAAGTAAATCAAAAAGTTTGTACAATGAAGGGTTTGTAAATCGAGGTTCCTCTGTAAATGTGTTATTATAGCATGTTTGATCAGTTAACATACCAGGGCAAAGGTCAGTGTTAAGAGTCAGGTGTTGCTTGACACAGTCGTGAGGACAGCTGGAAAGATCCACTCAGCGCTGCTCTCTGGATTAAGTTGCACTTCATCTGCAGCGGTGTTGTAAAATATCTGTTGAGCAAACATCAGCAAGCCGCTCCTATCTTTTACTTAGTCCTTGAACAGATGCCTTTTTCCGAGAAAGGGAGAGAGAACTCCCATTTGGCTCTGCTGGGGGATGTCAAACTAAGGTGGAACAATGAGAACACTGATTCCTTTTCCTCATTTCTGATTCATGCATACCTTTTTTCCTGTCTTGTGATTACAGTATTTACAATGTATCAGACCACCCGCATGTGTTAGTAATTGCTATGAAGTAGTAAAGGTGTAGGGTTGAATAAGATTAGCTTCTTTCTACTCCTTTTTGGACATGTCGTAAAGACACATGTACAGATCCGCTATGGACTGGACTCTCACACTATTATGTTCGATCCACTATGGACTGGACTCTCACACTATTATGTTAGATCCACTATGGACTGGACTCTCACACCATTATGTTAGATCCACGATGGACTGGACTCTCACACTATTATGTTAGATCCACTATGGACTGGACTCTCACACTATTATGTTAGATCCACTATGGACTGGACTCTCACACTATTATGTTAGATCCACTATGGACTGGACTCTCACACTATTATGTTCGATCCACTATGGACTGGACTCTCACACTATTATGTTAGATCCACTATGGACTGGACTCTCACACCATTATGTTAGATCCACGATGGACTGGACTCTCACACTATTATGTTAGATCCACTGTGGACTGGACTCTCACACTATTATGTTAGATCCACTATGGACTGGACTCTCACACTATTATGTTAGATCCACTATGGACTGGACTCTCACACTATTATGTTAGATCCACTATGGACTGGACTCTCACACTATTATGTTAGATCCACTATGGACTGGACTCTCACACTATTATGTTAGATCCACTATGGGACTGGACTCTCACACTATTATGTTAGATCCACTATGGACTGCGCTCTCACACTATTATGTTAGATCCACTATGGACTGGACTCTCACACTATTATGTTAGATCCACTATGGACTGGACTCTCACACTATTATGCTAGATCCACTATGGACTGGACTCTCACAATATTATGTTAGATCCACTACGGACTGGACTCTCACAATATCATGTTAGATCCACTATGGACTGGACTCTCACAATATTAAGTTAGATCCACTATGGACTGGACTCTCACAATATTATGTTAGATCCACTATGGACTGGACTCTCACAATATTATGTTAGATCCACTATGGACTGGACTCTCACAATATTAAGTTAGATCCACTATGGACTGGTCTCACAATATTATGTTAGATCCACTATGGACTGGACTGTCACAATATTATGTTAGATCCACTATGGACTGGATTTTCACACTATTATGTTAGATCCACTATGGACTGGACTCTCACAATATTAAGTTAGATCCACTATGGACTGGACTCTCACAATATTATGTTAGATCCACTATGGACTGGACTCTCACAATATTATGTTAGATCCACTATGGACTGGACCCTCACAATATTAAGTTAGATCCACTATGGACTGGACTCTCACACTATTATGTTAGATCCACTATGGACTGAACTCTCACACTATTATGTTAGATCCACTACGGACTGGACTCTCACACTATTTTGTTAGATCCACTACGGACTGGACTCTCACACTATTTTGTTAGATCCACTATGGACTGGACTCTCACAATATTATGTTAGATCCACTATGGACTGGACTCTGACACTATTATGTTAGATCCACTATGGACTGGACTCTCACAATATTAAGTTAGATCCACTATGGACTGGACTGTCACAATATTATGTTAGATCCACTATGGACTGGACTCTCACAATATTATGTTAGATCCACTATGAACTGGACTCTCACAATATCATGTTAGATCCACTCGACGTCCATTGCACCGGTCGCCCAGGGTGGGGTCCCCACATCTGCGGTCCCCTCCAAGTTTTCTCATTGTCATCCCATTGGGTTGAGTTTTTTCTTGCCCTGATGTGGGGTCTGAGCCGAGTATGTTGTTGTGGCTTGTGCAGCCCTTTGGGACACTTGTGATTTAGGGCAATATAAGTTGACTTTGATTGATTGATTGACATGTAAATGTGCAAAATATGTGATGTAACTTATTGAAACTGTATACATGTTTAAAGTCAACTTTATCCAAGCAACCAACCCAATGTAAGGTTTATGGAGGAACTGAGTCCAGGGGACCAAGGTTCAAATCCCAGTCAGGGTGAATTATGAGCATATAGTTGTTTTTATTACAATATTAATAATAATATTGGGTAACACTTTAGTATGGGGAACACATATTCACCATTAATTAGTTGCTTATTAACATGCAAATTGGTAATATATTGGCTCTTAATTAGTCATTATTAAGTACTTATTAATGCTTTATTCTATTATACAACCAGTAAGCCATTAACTAAGAGTCTTCCCTCAATAACCTCAGAATTATTGCTTATTAGTAACCCTAACCCTTATATGTTCCCCTAGTGTCCAAATAACTCTAATCTAAGTCTTACTTTATTAAGCAACTAATTAATGGTGAATATGTTCCCAATATTAAAGTGTTACCTACTATAGTTATTTAAATTATTTATATTTGTACTACTATATGTATATTATGCATATATTGTTAGTTTTTAATGATTGAATTATCTTTTTTGTTTCTTACAATAGTGGCCCTTACGCCTGGCCCTTCGACTAATGTAATTTAGGACCCCTAATTTAAAACCATAGCTACCCTAAATTAACAGCATTGCCACAATAATGGCACATCATTTTTCATTGGTCAACACAACAGTATGTAGAAGCTATTCAACCAAAATTATATTTTGAAAAACGTATTTTTCGGAGTATAAGTCGCACCGGAGTATAAGTCCCACTTGCCGAAAATGCATAATAAAGAAGGAAAAAAACATATATAAGTCACATTTTTGGGGGAAATTTATTTGATAAAACCCAACGCCAAGAATAGACATTTAAAAGGCAATTTAAAATAAATAAAGAATAGTGAACAACAGGCTGAATAAGTGTACGTTATATGAGGCATAAATAACCAACTGAGAAGGTGCCTGGTATGTTAACGTAACATATTATGGTAAGAGTCTTTCAAATAACTATAACATATAGAACATGCTATACGTTTACCAAACAATCTGTCACTCCTAATCGCTAAATCCCATGAAATCTTATGCGTCTAGTCTCTTACGTGAATGAGCTAAATAATATTATTTGATATTTTACGCTAATGTGTTAATAATTTCACACATAAGTCGCTCCTGAGTATAAGTCGCACCCCCGGCCAAACGATGAAAAAAAACTGCCACTTACAGTCCGAAAAATACGGTACTAAAATATGATTGTTGTTTTTTTTTCTTACATATTTTCTAAATTGCTATTAAAGAAACATCTCTACAGAGATGTAAGAATTATAGTTATTTACTTTGTTCATTCTTAATACAATATGAAGTGTTTTGCTTATGTGTGTAAAATGACTATTAATTAATTGTTTGTCAAATGAATTACAACATTTTTTAAACAAGTAAACATTTCTAACAATATTTACTTTTGTTGATGCTACAGTTTATACTGTAATGGTATTTTGAGAATGTTTTTGCTTTGTCGTAGATCATAAATTATTATTGGAACAAGCACTAAATGTTTCTCTGTACTTTAAGATCTATGTTAAGCTAGGGCTGGGCCATATGGTCAAAAAATTATCACAATTATTTTTTTTCATATCATTCAATATCAAGTAAGATCACCATATTTTTATTATTATTTAAAAAAAAAATCAAAGTCGGATTGTCACGTGCAGAGTACTTTTGCAGCCCTACTGTTTAATATTGAATGGTCTTGTAACAGGCATTTCCGCCATGTTTGATCAAGGTATTATATGCTAACAGCTGAGGTGCAACAATACAGGTTACTCACGCTATTGTTCGTACTTTGGTTTTAAGGCCACGGTTTCGTTTCTTTTATAGTACGTTTTGGGGATATATATTTATTTTATTTTGCTTGTCATCACAAACTTCATTCTGCAGTACCGTAATCAAAGTATCATTGGTGTACTAAATACAATACAACTTTTATTTCAAGTTAACATTTACTTAACAACCCTTTCAAATGGTCAATTATTATTTGTATTTTTTAATTACTTTTATATACGTCAGTGCTTTTGACCAATGTGCTTTGGCAAACGGAATTCAGTGACCCAGATAGTAGAGGGTTTTTTTTTATTTCAAATTCCGTATCTTATGTTTAATGAAAATACATTAATGTGCAGTTTGAATATGAGGTACTGTAAAATAATGTGTAGCAACGAACACAACACGTGAAATGGTTATTTCAGGAACAAAATGTTTTTATCCACGTACTCAAAAATTATTTGAACAGAAAGTGTCTGCAGGGTTTGTTTTTTTTTTAGTAAATGTTACATCAAATGAGTTTAATCAGAGAAAACACAAACAAAAAGTCTGACTAAAAAATATCTGGGTATAAAATGTATTTTTTCTGATTAAATTAAGAGGTGTGTTTAATTTCCCAGTCGGGACCAGTACAGTAGTTCAGTCACAAAGACATTCTGTTCGTGCCTGCGAGTACTACAAGGTGAACTCAAGCAGTCAGTGAGACTAAAGCAGTGGTTCTTAACCTTGTCGGAGGTACCGAACCCCACCAGTTTCATATGCGCATTCACCAAACCCTTCTTTAGTGAAAAATAAAATGTTTTTTTTTCAAATTCAAGGCAAAGTTATATGTTTTTGGTAACACTTTAGTATGGGGAACATATTCTATGTAACAAAGACTTAATTTAGAGTTTTTTGGACACTAGGGGAACATATTCTAAGTAACAAAGACTTCATTTAGAGTTATTTGGTTAGGGCCAGGGTTAGAGGGTTAGAGTTATAATAAGGCCATGTCGAATAAGGCATTATCAAGTACTTAATAATGACTAGTTAAGAGCAAATATGTTACTAATTTGCATGTTAATAAGCAACTAATTCATGGTGAATATGTTCCCCATACTAAAGTGTTACCATGTTTTTTTTACTGGTGCATAAAATGAACCGTGCATGAACATCACCTTGTTCAAACAACAAAACCAACACAGTGCATAAACTCACAACGAATTACACACCTGCAAACCAGTCAGCTTTTGCCGTATCCGCAATACGCCGATAGTTTACATTATTCACCCATTATGTTTGTATTTACACGATGAGTCGGGTGTGTTTTGACCTCCGCCGAACCCCTGAGGCCGACTCACCGAACCCCTAGGGTTTGATCGAACCCAGGTTAAGAACCACTGGACTAAAGTCTGTTACTGGAGTTGCTGCTCCTTCAAAATGTTGTGTTTCAACTTCTATGCTAGCATCAGCCGTATGTCTTTATTTTGTTCTTCTGGGCTGCACTTCCAGCTGTTTAGGGGGCGAGAGGCAAAACGCTGATTGGGCATTAATAACACAGGATCACAGTCGAATAAGGCGGACTGTCCCGTGCAGGATTATACCACGCACCATTGCTTCTCTATTGTTTACTACTGTAAAGTCTTCTAACAGACATTACCGCCATGTTTTATCGATAAAATATGCTAACAGCTGATCACCGTGATAGAACTCAAATTAATCGCCATCATCGATTACGATCATCAGGGTTCGTACGGGTGCCTAAAAACCTGGAAAATGCTTGGATTTTTAATGTGTTTTTAAGGTTTGAGAAATGCTTGAATTTTGGGTGTAGTGCTCGGAAATGCTTGGAAATGTTCATCATATTTCTCGGCAGTCTGACTCTATAGGCAAATTATAAAATGGGAAAAAAATAAAATAAGTTTCCTTGAAAATGAAAGCTGCACGCTTGATCCAAATAACTAATTGTAGACTTCCGCAGGAAAGGGCAGAACAAACACCCTCCACTTTTAATTAATAACAATCTCGTAGAAAGGGTCAAGCATTTCAAATTCTTAGGGGTGAACATAACAGAAGAACTATGCTGGGACATTAACACTAAAGTCGGAAAGGCCCAACAACGTCTTTTTTTGAGGAAACTAAAATGCGCAAACATTCGGCAGAAATCAATGGTAAACTTTTACAACTGTGCCATCAGCAGTGTCCTCACTTACGGATTTTTAGTGTGGTTTGGTGGCTGCACTAAAGCGAACCAACAGGCCCTCCAGCGAGTGGTTAAAGCGGCGGGGAAAATTACAAGGACAATACTCCCAGAGATGAGTGCCATGTACACAACTTGCTGCCTAAAGCGAGTACACAACTTCACAGCACATGTACAGCACATCTTCAACCTGCTACCCTCTGGAAGGAGGTATAGATCGATTCGCGCCAGGACCACCAGAATGTCTCACAGTCTGTATCCCCAGGCTGTGAGACTGATAATGAACAGCCTGCCCCTTTGCTGCCCCGGACCATCTTATTACCTCACTCTCCACCACCTCAATAATTGTGTTTTGGACATTGCATTGCTGCAACATCAACGTAACACCCATCAGACATCTGACTGTTCCCACCCCCACATCCCTCTTATCGCGATCTTCCTGACAATGCTAAAATGTAAACTATTGTCAACCTGCACATCAATGCAGTTTCTATGCCGCTGGACAAAGCTCAAACAAAATCTCGTTGACATGTATGACTTAAGTGTTATTATGACAGTGACAATAAAGGAATTGATTGATTGATTGATCTTACATTAGCCCTTACATTAGGTTTTTGTCATGCCAGAGGCTCTTTGTCGCCCCCAAGAGGACAGTGGTGCATCGCTCCATCACGCCGGGAGGTTGTCGTTTTAATGAACATTGCATGGAAATTATTAGTCCATTATTGGACTTGTTTGTACTGAGAAGGTCATGTAATGTATCATTTGTAACCTTTTTCACAACTTAGGGCTGAGTTAATATGAATGATTTTGTAGTTTTTACACAACATGGTTGTATGCATTTCTTGCGCTATTATTTCCGTTGTCTACTTAACTTGTCTGGCTACCTCAGTGAAAGCAAAACAAGTTAACTTTTGTCTTTTTGTTAATTTCTTATCATAGCCACAGTTATAAGGCTAGATGTGCTTAATGAAAGGTGACATAGGTGTTGTGAAACAGACAAAATATTTTCCTTTAATTTATTATCCTTATATTAATGTGGAACAGTTTTGTTAATAAATGAGTGAAATTGACATTTTGAGGCTGCGTGTATTTGTATCACGTTATGCAGTTGACAAGCACAAATACGGTGTGAATCAATCCGTGCTGTTCCATGTCATTGAGTGCTGTAAGTAGGAAAAATAACAATAAATTACAAAAACAACACAAATGGAGACACGTTTGCAAACACCAATGACATTGAATTGTCACACTGCTTCATTTTCTATGCCACATTCAGTTCATGATAACTGCTGCTTCAATGTTAGGCTTAGCTTTTAGCAGATTTTCCATATTTTCCCTACAGACAGCATTTGTGGATCTCAAACAAAAAGGCAATGGATTGATTCACACTAGTTTTCGCCTTTTGAAGGCTACTGTAAAAACTGGAAAATTGAGCTTGAAAGTCCTTAAAAGGTGCTTGTGTTTGGCCATGGAAAAGGTGTACGAACCCTGGATCATATAGTCACCCAGACCTATGCTGAACTTAGTACAAACCCCGTTTCCATATGAGTTGGGAAAGCCATCATCTGTGATGGTATGGGGGTGTATTAGTGCCCAAGACATGGGTAACTTACACATCTGTGAAGGCGCCATTAATGCTGAAAGGTACATACATTTGTTGCTATCCAAGCAACGTTACCATGGACGCCCCTGCTTATTTCAGCAAGACAATGCCAAGCCACGTGTTACATCAACGTGACTTCATAGTAAAAGAGTGCGGGTACTAGACTGGCCTGCCTGTAGTCCAGACCTGTCTCCCATTGAAAATGTGTGGCGCATTATGAAGCCTAAAATACCACAACGGTGACCCCCGGACTGTTGAACAACTTAAGCTGTACATCTAGCAAGAATGGGAAATAATTCCACCTGAGAAGCTTCAAAAATGTGTCTCCTCAGTTCCCAAACGTTTACTGAGTGTTGTTAAAAGGAAAGGCCATGTAACACAGTGGTGAACATGCCCTTTCCCAACTACTTTGGCACGTGTTGCAGCCATGAAATTCTAAGTTAATTATTATTTGCAAAGAAATAATAAAGTTTATGAGTTTGAACATCAAATATGTTGTCTTTGTAGTGCATTCAACTGAATATGGGTTGAAAAGTATTTGCAAATCATTGTATTCCGTTTATATTTACATCTAACACAATTTCCCAACTCATATGGAAACGGGGTTTGTAAATATATCTGATGACCATTGTAACTTAATTCAGTTCTTAATCATAATTGCATTGCAAATCTGTGGATTTTAATTAATGGCTAACAGAAGATTGAATGATATACCCTCCGAAAAAGGGATCTTTGGTCTATTATAGTCACTACCAATTTAGGGAAAGACCGGTTTGTTTATTTTGACAATTGCATGTAATTAATTACAATGATTACAGTTCTAGCGTGCTGTCTGGCACTCTTATTTTTAAGCATGTTATTATGTACTACAGTATATTATTAGTGTTTGTAATCAGCTTTCCCTCTGCCTTCTCAGTGCATTAAAACCTACAAGACCGACTGGCATGTTGTCAACTACAAGTATGAAGCTTATTCTGGAGACTTCAGGCAGCTTCCAAAGTAAGTCTTTAATACTCAAGCTGCTATCTTTATGTGTTATTGTGTGTTTTCCTGGCTGACACAATGTCACTGTTGTGTAATTACAAAGACACAATAAAACTGAAACAGTTTCCTATTTATGGAACTGTGCGTACTTTCTGACTGCAGCAAGTGGACACCACCCTCATTGTCTGTATATTGTGTCATCTGGCCCTGCCTCTTCCCTTAAGACTACCTTTTTTACGTTCATTTTCGGTCAATGCAATGTTGATGACCTTCACGTTGACGCTCTGCAGACAGTCGGGAAGTTAAAACAATACCCTGTGACGTGCGTTGCCTGTTAAAAGCTTCACATTGAATTTTCCAAGTCGTTCTTGAAGGTACTCAGCGGACACCCTTGCATGTTTCCATGATCAGTCTTAGTTGGAAAATGCATTTACCAAAACAGCCTGCTTAGTTGTGACTGATGTGAGGCAGCTGCATACCATCAAAATATTGTTTTTTTTAAATGACCACCTCGAAGTGGTTCTATTTAAAAACAAAATGAATAGCCTTCAACATTTGCATCTATGTTTGATTTGTTATGTCCAATGCGGGCCTATTTATATACATCCATTATCTAATTTACAGCAAAGTGTCCAGGCCTGAGAAACTGGCGGTCCATGTCTTTGAAGTAGACGAGGATGTCGACAAAGACGAGGTAAGTTTCGCTGTGAGGAACATTTGCTGTGAAAAATGAACGTCGCTAAAAAGTTGCAAGGCGTACGACACATGCTTGGCCGTAGGGATGATGTTTGATAAGAAATTATCGAGTTCGAGCCCATTATCGAATCCTCTTATCGAACCGATTCCTTATCGATTCTTTTATCGAATCCAGATAGGTTGTTGTTTATGGAAAAAAACACAATATTTGGTTTAACAAAAGCTCACTTTTATTTTATAAGGAAAAAAAAAAAAGGAAAAAAATATTGACTGTTACCCCCCTAAAAAAATAAAATAAATATATATTGACTGTTGTTACCCAAAGTATATTAAGTGGGATTTTCCAGAAAAACAAATATATACAGTCACACAAAAACAACCTGTCTCTGTGATCACTACAGGTGAATAGCCATGCCTTGAGGCGTTTTTTCCGGTCCATTATTTTTGCTGCTTGTGTGACATCACAGGAAATGACGTAGCTCAGTCTAATGACTGAGCTACGTCATTTCCTGTGATGTCCCACAGGGCATTTCTTGTGGGACGGGATTCGTTCCCAGGGATTCGAATAAAGAACCAACTCTTTTTCTTTACTATAGTGGCCTCGATAACGGGAACCGGTTCTCAAAAAGGGATTCGAGTCCATTGAATCGGTTCTTTTCTTATCGAACGGTTCTTTTCTTATCGAACAACCGGGAGAACCGGTTTCGAACATCATCCCTACTTGGCCGTACCGTTTTCATGGGCACCTTTACTACAATATATCGTATCCCAAACGCAACATAATCCTTTCACAATATGTTTTGCAATAGCAGTTCATGGGAAAACTAATCAGTCAGTGTCGCCATTGTAAAGCTTTATAGACAATGTAACTTTTAAATATTCTTAAAGGCCTACTGAAATGCGATTTTCTTATTCAAACGGGGATAGCAGGTCCATTCTATGTGTCATACTTGATCATTTCGCGATATTGACATATTTTTGCTGAAAGGATTTAGTAGAGAACATCGACGATAAATTTCGCAACTTTTGGTCGCTGATAAAAAAGCCTTGCCTGTACCGGAAGTAACAGACGAGTAGCGTGACGTCACAGGTTGTGGAGCTCCTCACATCTGCACATTGTTTACAATCATGGCCACCAGCAGCGAGAGCGATTCGGACCGAGAAAGCGACGATTTCCCCATTAATTTGAGCGAGGATGAAAGATTCGTAGATGAGGAAAGTGAGAGTGAAGGACTAGAGGGCAGTGGGAGCGATTCGGATAGGGAAGATGCTGTGAGAGGCGGGTGGGACCTGATATTCAGCTGGGAATGACTAAAACAGTAAATAAACACAACTCTATTAGCCACAACACAACCAGGCTTATATTTAATATGCCACAAATTAATCCCGCATAACAAACACCTCCCCCCTCCCGTCCATATAACCCGCCAATACAACTCAAACACCTGCACAACACACTCAATCCCACAGCCCAAAGTACCGTTCACCTCCCCAAAGTTCATACAGCACATATATTTCCCCAAAGTCCCCAAAGTTACGTACGTGACATGCACATAGCGGCACGCACGTATGGGCAAGCGATCAAATGTTTGGAAGCCGCAGCTGCATGCGTACTCACGGTACCGCGTCTCCGTATCCAACTCAAAGTCCTCCTGGTAAGAGTCTCTGTTGTCCCAGTTCTCCACAGGCCAATGGTAAAGCTTGACTGTCATCTTTCGGGAATGTAAACAATGAAACACCGGCTGTGTTTGTGTTGCTGCAGTCGGCCGCAATACACCGCTTCCCACCTACAGCTTTCTTCTTTGCTGTCTCCATTGTTCATTGAACAAATTGCAAAAGATTCACCAACACAGATGTCCAGAATACTGTGGAATTTTGCGATGAAAAGAGACGACTTAATAGCTGGCCACCATGCTGTCCCAAAATGTCCTCTACAATCCGTGACGTCACATGCAGGCGTCATCATACCGAGACGTTTTCAGCAGGATATTTCGCGCGAAATTTAAAATTGCACTTTAGTAAGCTAACCCAGCCGTATTGGCATGTGTTGCAATGTTAAGATTTCATCATTGATATATAAACTATCAGACTGCGTGGTCGGTAGTAGTGGGTTTCAGTAGGCCTTTAAAGGGGCTGTTTTCATCCTTTATGCAGATGCCGAGAAAGCGCTAATTTTTAAATGTTAAAATGGTAAATGGGTTATACTTGTATAGCGCTTTCTACCTTCAAGGTACTCAAAGCGCTTTGACACTATTTCCACATTCACCCATTCACACACACACATTCACACACTGATGGCGGGAGCTGCCATGCAAGGCCCTAACCACCACCCATCAGGAGCAACGGACGTGATTAGGTTGGTAGAAGCTGGGGATCGAACCAGGAACCCTCAGGTTGCTGGCACGGCCACTCTCCCGTGCGCCATATCATATAAAATTGTGCGCCACGTCAATGAATGGTGTGCCAGTCCACATGATTTAACGCCATTTAATGTGACCCAGGACCCTATTCTAACGTGGTCCTTCACGTCATTTAATGTGGCCCTCTATGGGCGGCCATAATTTTGATGTGGCCCTCAACAAGTTTGACACCCCTGATCTAAATAAGTTTTTGGTTTCGAGAAAAAAATATGCCAGTCAAAGATCCTCAATATGACAAAAGCGTTAAGAACCTTTTGCTACTAAAAGATCCTCCATAACTAGGGATGTCCGATAATGGCTTTTTGCCGATATCCGATATTCCGATATTGTCCAACTCTTTAATTACCGATACCGATATCAACCGATCTACACAGTCGTGGAATTAACACATTGTTATGCCTAATTTGGACAACCAAGTATGGTGAAGATAAGGTACTTTTTAAAAAAATTAATAAAATAAGATAAATAAATTGAAAACATTTTCTTGAATAAAAAAGAAAGTAAAACAATATAAAAACAGTTACATAGAAACTAGTAATTAATGAAAATGAGTAAAATTAACTGTTAAAGGTTAGTACTATTAGTGGACCAGCAGCACGCACAATCATGTGTGCTTACGGACTGTATCCCTTGCAGACTGTATTGATATATATTGATATATAATGTAGGAACCAGAATATTAATAACAGAAAGAAACAACCCTTTTGTGTGAATGAGTGTAAATGGGGGAGGGAGGTTTTTTGGGTTGGTGCACTAATTGTAAGTGTATCTTGTGTTTTTTATTTTGATTTAATGAAAAAAATAAAATAAAAAAAAAGACAGATACCGATAATTTCCGATATTACATTTTAACGCATTTATCGGCCGATAATATTGGCAGGCCGATATTATCGGACATCTCTATCCATAACCATTTTAGGACGTCTACAACTTTCAATGAAATGCTTTCCATAGTGTATTTAGTGTTTTAAGCATTATATACCCCGACCTTTTCTGACTTTTAGCACGCAGTTACCTAAAAAATATGCTTCTACATAACACGCACATATGCATGCACATTAGCTTTGTGTGTTGTCACCCAATGATCACGTTTTAGCTATTAAGGTGGAAATTTTGCTTTTCTTAGTGTGCAATATGGGTATTAGGATAGTTATTATTATTTATATTTACACAATGTAATCGTTGCGCAATATGGCAATGTTTATTTTTCATCAATCAATCAAAGTTTATTTATACAGCCCTTAATCACAAGTGTCTCAAAGGGCTGCACAAGCCACAACGACATCCTCGGCTTTCCTTTGTAGTACATTTTACTTTTGTTACTCTTTGTGAAAGTCTGCATGCAACCAAATGTTGTCATGTTGTAGGATGAATAAATACAAAACCCAAAACCAGTGAAGTTGTCACGTTGTGTAAATGGTAAATAAAAACCGAATACAATGATTTTGCAAATCCTTTTCAACTTATATTCAATTGAATAGACTGCAAAGACAAGATATTTAACGTTCCATCTGGAAAACATTATTTTTTGCAAACATTAGCTCTTTTGGAATTTGATGCCTGCAACAGGTTTCAAAAAAGCTGGCACAAGTGGCAAAAAAGACTCAGAAAGTTGAGGAAGGCTCATCAAACACTTATTTGGAACATCCCACAGGTGAACAGGCTAATTGGGAACAGGTGGGTGCCATGATTGGGTATAAAAGCAGAAATGCTCAGTCATTCACAAACAAGGATGGGAAGAGGGTCACCACTTTGTCAACAAATGCGTGAGCAAATTGTCCAACAGTTTAAGAACAACATTTCTCAACGAGCTATTGCAAGGAATTTAGAGATTTCACCATCTTTGGTCCGTAATATCATCAAAAGGTTCAGAGAATCTGGAGAAGTCACTGCACGTAAGCGATGATATTACGGACCTTCGATCCCTCAGGCGGTACTGCATCAACAAGCGACATCAGTGTGTAAAGGATATCACCACATGGGCTCATAAACACTTTCAGTAACTACTGTTTGTAGCTACATCTGTAAGTGCAAGTTAAAACTCTACTATGCAAAGCGAAAGCCATTTATCAACAACACCCAGAAACGGCGCCGGCTTCACTGGGCCCAAGCTCATCAAAGATGGACTGATGCAAAGCGGAAAAGTGTTCTGTGGTCTGACGAGTCCACATTTCAAATTGTTTTTGGAAACTGTGGACGTTGTGTCCTCCGGAACAAAGAGGAAAATAACCATCCGGATTGTTATAGGCGCAAAGTTGAAAAGCCAGCATCTGTGATGGTATGGGGGTGTATCAGTGCAAGGCATGGGTAACTTGCATATCTGTGAAGGCACCATTAATGCTGAAAGGTACATACAGGTTTTGGAGCAACATATGTTGCCATCCAAGCAACGTTATCATGGACGCCCCTGATTATTTCAGCAAGACAATGCCAAGCCACGTGTTATAACAGCGTGGCTTCATAGTAAAAGAGTGCGGGTACTAGACTGGCCTGCCAACAGTCCAGACCTGTCTCCCATTGAAAATGTGTGGCGCATTATGAAGCATAAAATACCACAACGAAAACCCCGGACTGTTGAACAACTTAAGATGTACATCAAGCAAGAATTTGAAAGAATTCCACCTGAAAAGCTTCAAAAATGTGTCTCCTCAGTTCCCAAACGTTTACTGAGTGTTGTTAAAAGGAAAGGCCATGTAACACAGTGGTAAAAATGCCCATGTGACAACTTGTTTGCAATGTGTTGCTGCCATTAAATTCTAAGTTAATGATTATTTGCAAAAAAAAAAAAAAGTTTCTCAGTTTTAACATTAAATATCTTGTCTTTGCAGTCTATTTAATTGAATATAAGTTGAAAAGGATTTGCAAATCATTGTATTTAGTTTTTATTTACGAATTACACAACGTGCCAACTTCACTGGTTTTTGGGTTTTGTAAATATCCCATCCTATCCTATGTGTAAGCCTGAAAATTGTCAGTTGCTTCTTTTGGACTGCTTTTGTGTGTATATACAGTACAGTATTCCCTGTGTGTACGTGTGTATGAGACAGCGGTGAGAGACCAGCCCGAATGCCAGAGAAATTCCTCAGAAAGACGAGCAAGTTTTATTTAATATAATAAGTCATTGTGAAAAATGTAAACACTTTAAAAATACATACATGGATAGATACATAGACTTTTATTATTATATATAGAAATTATATGGTTGCAGTGCAGGTTTTTACATACAGTAACAGAAGTAAAATATGAAAAACTAAAATGTGAAACGACTGGGTCGCATAGTGATGCGGATGTGGTTCTCCCAAGGATGCAGACGGCTTCGGACACAGCTTGCAGGTAGGAAAATGATTTATTTTAAATATAAATCATATGGTGAATAACAAAAAGACATGCACGTAGCACAAAAGGCAAAACAAAAGGACTAGCGTGGGAGCTAGCAGGAAAAAATAGCATAGCATGAAATCTAAGTAGTCGTTATTAGTTGTATGGGAACAAACTAGGAAGCCAGCCCGAGTGAGGCCAGAGCAAAGACTAAATAGCCCTCTGATTAGCGCCCGGGCAACAGGTGCGCGTCCCGGACACTAACCAGAGGCAGGTGTATACAATCTGCCGTCATGGCAACAGAAATAAACGAAACTCAAGGTGCTGAAAACACATGTGACTCAAACAAACAAACTATGATCCGGGCAGCGGATCGTAACAAAATGAGTTATACTTATTAACTAACAATTGCTCTATATATAGATAACAATAAAACAAAAACACATGTTGCACACCAAGAAAGAAAAAAAAAGATCACAGTAATCATATAACTGTGGAAAGAAAGGACCTGGGGTGGCGCTCCTTCTTGCAGTGTGGATGTAAGAGTCTAATGCTGAAGGAGCTACTCAGGGCCTCTGCAGTGCCATGCATGGTGTGGGATGTCAACATTATTGTTATATGTTTTGCTTTGAAAAATTTAACTGAGCAAGTTGAAAAGGCCTTCTCAACTGTCATACAATTGCAAACATAACTTTACCATTTTTAATCAGACTAATTTGTTGCGTTCGGGTCACATTGTCGCGACAGTCGTGTTGCCAGCATGCGTAAGGACAGGCAGGAAGCAGTAAGACAATTATTTTTAACCCTTTAAATGAGGCCAAATTCCAAAAAGAGACCATGCAGCTGGGAAGGAGCATGTGAAGCTCAAGGCTAACTTAGCACAGCTAATAGCACAGACTTAAACCTAAGTAGGAGTGTGAACAGCAACATAACAGTTGCACGTAGCAAAGCAAGCTAAGTAAAACAACAAACCTGAAACGCAAACTGTCGCATTAAGCAAACAATGGACCGAGTGAACGAATATATAGCGAGGCGTGATTAGTGGCGGCAGCAGGCGGGGACACTAATAATAATAATAAACAGAAATAATAATAATAAACAGAAACTGGTGTGTATTATCAGCGCACCTAGCAACCAGAACGTGAACAAAGGAAGGAGCGCTAAGACAGAAATAGACTTAAAACATAGGAGAACTATAAAACAATTCCAGGTCATGATATAATTACTACTTTCTTATATAGTGTCACACAAAAAGCCAAAGTAAAATAGCCAACTGCAACAATTTTCTGAATACAGTATTCCTCTTCTCACAAGACGCCAACGAGGTAAAATGCATGGACAAGTGGACAATTGGTGGGAGGTTTGTTTTTCTGAAAGAACTTCATAACAATGACGTGACATAACCCTAACTAACTCACACACACTACTTTGTAATTATGGTAAAAGAGTAGTGGTTTTGTCGCAAAATATAGTTTAGTTTTGAATATTGCAACAGGACCCGACCTTTTTTTGGATGCATTGTTGTTAACCCAGCTCAAACATAGTGACACTTAAAGGGGAACTGCACTTTTTTGAGAATTGTTCCCATCATTCACAATCCTTCATGCATTTTATTTCGTAAATAAACGTGAGCAAACAATGAAGCCAATGGAAGTCGCTCCATTCCGCCTATAAAGACACTCTGTAAGTATAAATGTAATGTAGTAAGAGACACATGCATAATCAATCCATCCATCCATCCGTTTTCTACCGCTTGTCCCTTTTGGGGTGCTGGAGCCTATCCCAGCTGCATTCGGGCAGAAGGCAGGGCACACCGTGGACAAGTCACCACCTCATTGCAGGGCCAACACAGATAGACAGACAACAATTACACACTAGGGCCAATTTAGTGTTGCCAATCAACTTATCCCCAGGTGCATGTCTTTGGAGGTGGGAGGAAGCCGGAGTACCCGGAGGGAACCCACGCAGTCACGGGGAGAACATGCAAACTCCACACAGAAAGATCCCGAGCCCAGGATCGACCTTCGTATTGTGAGGCACATGCACTAACCCCTGTCCCACCGTGCTGCCCCACATTCATAATAACATGCAATATTTACATATTTTGCGAATTTTAAGCATACAGCAGCTTATTAATTTCACAGACACATCACGTTTGTTTTTCCCTTCAACAACAAGAAATCTAGTAATCTCAACAGACTTCATGAGAGCCATCAATAGCTGCGTTTCCATTGCAGTTTTTCACAAAATAAAAGCAAAATTTCCAAGTACAACTTGTAAGTGTTTCCATTAAATAACCTCTTAAGGCCCAAGCTGTTTGTTTACATGCTTTTTTTTAAATTTCTCTTTGCTATTTTGGCTTATTTGACCCTAATTAGAATAAAAACTAAGAATCATCTTTTGATATGATGTACTTAGTCACAAACGTGTACTTCATGTTTAGTGACATGCTAATTCTTATTTTTACACTTTTTTTTTTCCAAATTCCATTGTATGTTATACTCTTCTGACACCACCAGATGGCAGTATAAGTGTCCACATAAGCGGCCATAAGACCCCAATTCAGTAGTGTACACAATTTTGGAAATAAGAGCTAAAATGTGCTGTCCACGCATGTGGCCAACTAAGCCTTTAGAGGTTTTAAAGGGCGTGTTGTGTCATGAACTGTAATTCTCGTAAAATCTCATCCCACGTGACTCCACTTTGAAGAAAATATTGCAGCCACAGCTGTTGCCGTGATGTCAGTAGAAGACGAAGGCAGCGAGTGATCCTTAGGGCTCCTTTGACATTGTTCCGGCATGTGGGGCTCTCCGAGCCTGCAGGTCAGCCTCTATTCCCGGGAAGAGATCCGCGAGATGGCCCGGTGCGGCGGTGCCCCGGCACTCCCCCCCGACCGACCAATGGGAAGGGAGACCAAGACGACCAGTCTGCATCTGTGTTTAAGTGACCTCTAAAAACGGAAAAAGTGTTTCCATCATGCTTTTGCGAAACCCTTGAATATCGAAACGTCTCAAAAAACCTCCTCATGAGAGCACAAAAATGTTTCAGTGATATTTGAGAGGTTTCGAAATATGGGTGTTTCCATTACCAGTTTCTTATTACGATATTAGAGTTTTGCGCATTTCTAGGGGTAATGGAAACGCAGCTACAGACTACTTTAGATTTAGATTTAGATTTCTTGGTCCCCGTTGGGGTAATTCATTTTCACTGCCGTACATTTAAACAATAGACATTACCGTATTTTTCGGACTATAAGTCGCAGTTTTTTTCATAG